>NW_023366812.1:0-84529 GCF_902167145.1 Zea mays | reverse complement strand
TAGGTGTTAGCTTTCGATATTATTGAAAATGGTCGTTCATGGCTATTTTCATCAAAAATGGGGGTTGTGTGGCCATTTATCATCGACCAGAGGCTCGTACACCTCACCCCACATATGTTTCCTTGCCATAGATTACATTCTTGGATTTCTGGTGGAAACCATTTCTTGGTTAAAAACTCGTACGTGTTAGCCTTCGGTATTATTGAAAATGGTCATTCATGGCTATTTTCGGCAAAATGGGGGTTGTGTGGCCATTGATCATCGACCAGAGGCTCATACACCTCACCCCACATATGTTTACTTGCCATAGATCACATTCTTGGATTTCTGGTGGAGACCATTGATCTTCGACCAGAGGCTCATACACCTCACTACACATATGTTTCCTTGCCATAGATCACATTCTTGGATTTCTGGTGGAGACCATTTCTTGGGCAAAAATCCGAATGTGTTAGCCTTCGGTATTTTTGAAAATGGTAATTCATGGCTATTTTCGACAAAAATGGGGGTTGTGTGGCCATTGATCATCGACTAGAGGCTCATACACCTCACCACATATGTTTCCTTGCCATCGATCACATTCTTGGATTTCTGGTGGAAACCATTTCTTGGTTAAAAACTCCTACGTGTTAGCCTTTGGTATTATTGAAAATGGTCGTTCATGGCTATTTTCGGCAAAATGGGGGTTGTGTGGCCATTGATCATCGACCAGAGGCTCGTACACCTCACCCCACATATGTTTCCTAGCCATAGATCACATTCTTGGATTTCTGGTGGAGACCATTTCTTGGTCTAAAATCCGTAGGTGTTAGCCTCTAGTATTATTGAAAATGGTCGCTCATGGCTATTTTCAAGGTCGCTCATGGCTATTTTCATAAAAAATGGGGTTGTGTGGCCATTTATCATCGACTAGAGGCTCATAAACCTCACCCCACATATGTTTCCTTGCCATAGATCACATTCTTGGATTTCTGGTGGAGACCATTTCTTGGTCTAAAATCCGTAGGAGTTAGCCTCTAGTATTATTGAAAATGGTCGCTCATGGCTATTTTCATAAAAAATGGGGGTTGTGTGGCCATTGATCATCGACCAGAGGCTCGTACACCTCACCCCACATATGTTTCCTTGCCATAGATCACATTCTTGGATTTCTGGTGGAGACCATTGATCTTCGACCAGAGGCTCATACACCTCACTACACATATGTTTCCTTGCCATAGATCACATTCTTGGATTTATGGTGGAGACCATTTCTTGGTCAAAAATTAGTAGGTGTTAGCCTTCGGTATTATTGAAAATGGTCGTTCATGGCTATTTTTGGCAAAATGGGGGTTGTGTGGCCATTGATCATCGACCAGAGGCTCGTACACCTCACCCCACATATGTTTCCTTGCCATAGATCACATTCTTGGATTTCTGGAGGAGACCATTTCTTGGTCAAAAATTCGTAGGTGTTAGCCTTCGGTATTATTGAAAATGGTCATTCATGGCTATTTTCGACAAAAATGGGGGTTGTGTGGCCATTGATTATCGACCAGACGCTCATACACCTCACCCCACATATGTTTCCTTGCCATAGATCACTGTTTCCTTGCCATAGATCACATTCTTGGATTTCTGGTGGAGACCATTTCTTGGTTAAAAACTCGTACGTGTTAGCCTTCGGTATTATTGAAAATGGTCGTTCATGGCTATTTTCGGCAAAATGGGGGTTGTGTGGCCATTGATCATCGACCAGAGGCTCATACACCTCACCCCACATATGTTTCCTTGCCATAGATCACATTCTTGGATTTCTGGTGGAGACCATTTCTTGGTCAAAAATCCGTAGGTGTTAGCCTTCGGTATTATTGAAAATGGTCATTCATGGATATTTTCGACAAAAATGGGGGTTGTGTGGCCATTGATCATCGACCAGAGGCTCGTAAACCTCACCCCACATATGTTTTCTTGCCATAGATCACATTCTTTGATTTCTAGTGGAGACCATTTCTTGGTCAAAAATCGGAATTGTTAGCCTTCGGTACTATTGAAAATGGTCGTTCATTGCTATTTTCGACAAAAATGGGGGTTGTGTGGCCATTGATATTCGACCAGAGGCTCATACACCTCACTGCACATATGTTTACTTGCCATAGATCACATTCTTGGATTTATGGTGCAGACCATTTCTTGGTCAAAAATATGTAGGTGTTAGCCTTCGGTATTATTGAAAATGGTCGTTCATGGCTATTTTGGACAAAAATGGGGGTTGTGTGGCCATTGATCATCGACCAGAGGCTCGTACACCTCACCTCACATATGTTTCCTTGCCATAGATCACATTATCGGATTTCTGGTGGAGACCATTTCTTGGTCGAAAATCCATACGTGTTAGCCTTCGGTATTATTGAAAATGGTCGTTCATGGCTATTTTCGACAAAAATTAGGGTTGTGTGGCCATTGATCGTCGACTAGAGGCTCATACACCTCACCCCACATATGTTTCCTTGCCATAGATCACACCATAGATTACATTCTTGGATTTCTGGTGCAAACCATTTCTTGGTTAAAAACTCGTACGTGTTAGCCTTCGGTATTATTGAAAATGGTCATTCATGGCTATTTTCGGCAAAATGGGGGTTGTGTGGCCATTGATCATCGACCAGAGGCTCGTACACCTCACCCCACATATGTTTCCTTGCCATAGATCACATTCTTGGATTTCTGGTGGAGACCATTTCTTGGTTAAAAATCCGTACGTGTTAGCCTTTGGTATTTTTGAAAATGGTCATTCATGGCTATTTTCGACAAAAATGGGGGTTGTGTGGCCATTGATCATCGACTAGAGGCTCATACACCTCACCCCACATATGTTTCCTTGCCATAGATCACATTCTTGGATTTCTGGTGGAGACCATTTCTTGGTCAAAAATCCGTAGGTGTTAGCCTTCGGTATTATTGAAAATGGTCGTTCATGGCTATTTTCGACAAAAATGGGGGTTGTGTGGCCATTGATCGTCGACCAGAGGCTCATACACCTCACCCCACATATGTTTCCTTGCCATAGATCACATTCTTGGATTTCTGGTGGAGACCATTTCTTGGGCAAAAATTCGAATGTGTTAGCCTTTGGTATTTTTGAAAATGGTCATTCATGGCTATTTTCGACAAAAATGGGGGTTGTCTGGCCATTGATCTTCGACCAGAGGCTCATACACCTCACTACACATATGTTTCCTTGCCATAGATCACATTCTTGGATTTATGGTGGAGACCATTTCTTGGTCAAAAATCCGTAGGTGTTAGCCTTCAGTGTCATTGAAAATGGTCGTTCATGGCTATTTTCGACAAAAATGGGGGTTGTGTGGCCATTGATCATCGACCAGAGGCTCATACACCTCACCCCACATATGTTTCCTTGCCATAGATCACATTCTTGGATTTTTGGTGGAGACCATTTCTTGGTCAAAAATCTGTAGGTCTTAGCCTCTAATATTATTGAATATGGTCGCTCATGGCTATTTTCGGCAAAATGGGGGTTGTGTGGCCATTGATCATCGACCAGAGGCTCGTACACCTCACCCCACATTTGTTTCCTTGCCATAGATCACATTCTTGGATTTCTGGTGGAGACCATTTCTTGGTTAAAAATCCGTACGTGTTAGCCTTTGGTATTTTTGAAAATGGTCATTCATGGCTATTTTCGACAAAAATGGGGGTTGTGTGGCCATTGATCATCGACTAGAGGCTCATACACCTCACCCCACATATGTTTCCTTGCCATAGATCACATTCTTGGATTTCTGGTGGAGACCATTTCTTGGTCAAAAATCCGTAGGTGTTAGCCTTCGGTATTATTGAAAATGGTCGTTCGTGGCTATTTTCGACAAAAATGGGGGTTGTGTGGCCATTGATCATCGACCAGACGCTCATACACCTCACCCCACATATGTGTCCTTGCCATAGATCACATTCTTGGATTTCTGGTGGAGACCATTTCTTGGTCTAAAATCCGTAGGTGTTAGCCTCTAGTATTATTGAAAATGGTCGCTCATGGCTATTTTCAAGGTCGCTCATGGCTATTTTCATAAAAAATGGGGGTTGTGTGGCCATTTATCATCGACTAGAGGCTCATAAACCTCACCCCACATATGTTTCCTTGCCATATATTACATTCTTGGATTTCTGGTGGAAACCATTTCATGGTTAAAAACTCGTACGTGTTAGCCTTCGGTATTATTGAAAATGGTCATTCATGGCTATTTTCGGCAAAATGGGGGTTGTGTGGCCATTGATCGTCGACCACAGGCTCATACACCTCACCCCACATATGTTTCCTTGTCGTAGATCACATTCTTGGATTTCTGGTGGAGACCATTTCTTGGTCAAAAATTCGTAGGTGTTAGCCTTCGATATTATTGAAAATGGTCGTTCATGGCTATTTTCGACAAAAATGGGGGTTGTGTGGCCATTGATCATTGACTAGAGGCTCATACACCTCACCCCACATATGTTTCCTTGCCATAGATCAGATTCTTGGATTTCTGGTGGAGACCATTTCTTGGTCAAAAATCCGTAGGTGTTAGCCTTCGGTATTATTGAAAATTTTCGTTCATGGCTATTTTCGACAAAAATGGGGGTTGTGTGGCCATTGATCGTCGACCAGAGGCTCATACACCTCACCCCACATATGTTTCCTTGCCATATATCACATTCTTGGATTTCTGGTGGAGACCATTTCTTGGGCAAAAATCCGAATGTGTTAGCCTTTGGTATTTTTGAAAATGGTCATTCATGGCTATTTTCGACAAAAATGGGGGTTGTGTGGCCATTGATCTTCGACCAGAGGCTCATACACCTCACTACACATATGTTTCCTTGCCATAGATCACATTCTTGGATTTATGGTGGAGACCATTTCTTGGTCAAAAATCCGTAGGTGTTAGCCTTCAGTGTCATTGAAAATGGTCGTTCATGGCTATTTTCGACAAAAATGGGGGTTGTGTGGCCATTGATCATCGACCAGAGGCTCATACACCTCACCCCACATATGTTTCCTTGCCATAGATCACATTTTTGGATTTCTGGTGGAGACCATTTCTTGGTCAAAAATCCGTAGGTCTTAGCCTCTAATATTATTGAAAATGGTCGCTCATGGCTATTTTCGGCAAAATGGGGGTTGTGTGGCCATTGATCATCGACCAGAGGCTCGTACACCTCACCCCACATATGTTTCCTTGCCATAGATCACATTCTTGGATTTCTGGTGGAGACCATTTCTTGGTTAAAAATCCGTACGTGTTAGCCTTTGGTATTTTTGAAAATGGTCATTCATGGCTATTTTCGACAAAAATGGGGGTTGTGTGGCCATTGATCATCGACTAGAGGCTCATACACCTCACCCCACATATGTTTCCTTGCCATAGATCACATTCTTGGATTTCTGGTGGAGACCATTTCTTGGTCAAAAATCCGTAGGTGTTAGCCTTCGGTATTATTGAAAATGGTCGTTCATGGCTATTTTCGACAAAAATGGGGGTTGTGTGGCCATTGATCATCGACCAGACGCTCATACACCTCACCCCACATATGTTTCCTTGCCATAGATCACATTCTTGGATTTCTGGTGGAGACCATTTCTTGGTCTAAAATCCGTAGGTGTTAGCCTCTAGTATTATTGAAAATGGTCGCTCATGGCTATTTTCAAGGTCGCTCATGGCTATTTTCATAAAAAATGGGGGTTGTGTGCCCATTTATCATCGACTAGAGGCTCATAAACCTCACCCCACATATGTTTCCTTGCCATAGATTACATTCTTGGATTTCTGGTGGAAACCATTTCTTGGTTAAAAACTCGTACGTGTTAGCCTTCGGTATTATTGAAAATGGTCATTCATGGCTATTTTCGGCAAAATGGGGGTTGTGTGGCCATTGATCGTCGACCAGAGGCTCATACACCTCACCCCACATATGTTTTCTTGTCGTAGATCACATTCTTGGATTTCTGGTGGAGACCATTTCTTGGTCAAAAATTCGTAGGTGTTAGCCTTCGATATTATTGAAAATGGTCGTTCATGGCTATTTTCGACAAAAATGGGGGTTGTGTGGCCATTTATCATTGACTAGAGGCTCATACACCTCACCCCACATATGTTTCCTTGCCATAGATCACATTCTTGGATTTCTGGTGGAGACCATTTCTTGGTCAAAAATCCGTAGGTGTTAGCCTTCGGTATTATTGAAAATGGTCGTTCATGGCTATTTTCGACAAAAATGGGGGTTGTGTGGCCATTGATCGTCGACCAGAGCCTCATACACCTCACCCCACATATGTTTCCTTGCCATAGATCACATTCTTGGATTTCTGGTGGAGACCATTTCTTGGGCAAAAATCCGAATGTGTTAGCCTTTGGTATTTTTGAAAATGGTCATTCATGGCTATTTTCGACAAAAATGGGGGTTGTGTGGCCATTGATCTTCGACCAGAGGCTCATACACCTCACTACACATATGTTTCCTTGCCATAGATCACATTCTTGGATTTATGGTGGAGACCATTTCTTGGTCAAAAATCCGTAGGTGTTAGCCTTCAGTGTCATTGAAAATGGTCGTTCATGGCTATTTTCGACAAAAATGGGGGTTGTGTGGCCATTGATCATCGACCAGAGGCTCATACACCTCACCCCACATATGTTTCCTTGCCATAGATCACATTCTTGGATTTCTGGTGGAGACCATTTCTTGGTCAAAAATCCGTAGGTCTTAGCCTCTAATATTATTGAAAATGGTCGCTCATGGCTATTTTCGGCAAAATGGGGGTTGTGTGGCCATTGATCATCGACCAGAGGCTCGTACACCTCACCCCACATATGTTTCCTTGCCATAGATCACATTCTTGGATTTCTGGTGGAGACCATTTCTTGGTTAAAAATCCGTACGTGTTAGCCTTTGGTATTTTTGAAAATGGTCATTCATGGCTATTTTCGACAAAAATGGGGGTTGTGTGGCCATTGATCATCGACTAGAGGCTCATACACCTCACCCCACATATGTTTCCTTGCCATAGATCACATTCTTCGATTTCTGGTGGAGACCATTTCTTGGTCAAAAATCCGTAGGTGTTAGCCTTCGGTATTATTGAAAATGGTCGTTCATGGCTATTTTCGACAAAAATGGGGGTTGTGTGGCCATTGATCATCGACCAGACGCTCATACACCTCACCCCACATATGTTTCCTTGCCATAGATCACATTCTTGGATTTCTGGTGGAGACCATTTCTTGGTCTAAAATCCGTAGGTGTTAGCCTCTAGTATTATTGAAAATGGTCGCTCATGGCTATTTTCAAGGTCGCTCATGGCTATTTTCATAAAAAATGGGGGTTGTGTGGCCATTTATCATCGACTAGAGGCTCATAAACCTCACCCCACATATGTTTCCTTGCCATAGATTACATTCTTGGATTTCTGGTGGAAACCATTTCTTGGTTAAAAACTCGTACGTGTTAGCCTTCGGTATTATTGAAAATGGTCATTCATGGCTATTTTCGGCAAAATGGGGGTTGTGTGGCCATTGATCGTCGACCAGAGGCTCATACACCTCACCCCACATATGTTTCCTTGTCGTAGATCACATTCTTGGATTTCTGGTGGAGACCATTTCTTGGTCAAAAATCCGTAGGTGTTAGCCTTCGATATTATTGAAAATGGTCGTTCATGGCTATTTTCGACAAAAATGGGGGTTGTGTGGCCATTGATCATCGACCAGAGGCTCATACACCTCACCCCACATATGTTTCCTTGCCATAGATCACATTCTTGGATTTCTGGTGGAGACCATTTCTTGGTTAAAAACTCGAACGTGTTAGCCTTCGGTATTATTGAAAATGGTCGTTCATGGCTATTTTCGGCAAAATGGGGGTTGTGTGGCCATTTATCATCGACCAGAGGCTGATACACCTCACCCCACATATGTTTCCTTGCCATAGATCACATTCTTGGATTTCTGGTGGAGACCATTTCTTGGTCAAAAATCCGTAGGTGTTAGCCTTCGGTATTATTGAAAATGGTCGTTCATGGCTATTTTCGACAAAAATGGGGGTTGTGTGGCCATTGATCGTCGACCAGAGCCTCATACACCTCACCCCACATATGTTTCCTTGCCATAGATCACATTCTTGGATTTCTGGTGGAGACCATTTCTTGGGCAAAAATCCGAATGTGTTAGCCTTTGGTATTTTTGAAAATGGTCATTCATGGCTATTTTCGACAAAAATGGGGGTTGTGTGGCCATTGATCTTCGACCAGAGGCTCATACACCTCACTACACATATGTTTCCTTGCCATAGATCACATTCTTGGATTTATGGTGGAGACCATTTCTTGGTCAAAAATCCGTAGGTGTTAGCCTTCAGTGTCATTGAAAATGGTCGTTCATGGCTATTTTCGACAAAAATGGGGGTTGTGTGGCCATTGATCATCGACCAGAGGCTCATACACCTCACCCCACATATGTTTCCTTGCCATAGATCACATTCTTGGATTTCTGGTGGAGACCATTTCTTGGTCAAAAATCCGTAGGTCTTAGCCCCTAATATTATTGAAAATGGTCGCTCATGGCTATTTTCGGCAAAATGGGGGTTGTGTGGCCATTGATCATCGACCAGAGGCTCGTACACCTCACCCCACATATGTTTCCTTGCCATAGATCACATTCTTGGATTTCTGGTGGAGACCATTTCTTGGTTAAAAATCCGTACGTGTTAGCCTTTGGTATTTTTGAAAATGGTCATTCATGGCTATTTTCGACAAAAATGGGGGTTGTGTGGCCATTGATCATCGACTAGAGGCTCATACACCTCACCCCACATATGTTTCCTTGCCATAGATCACATTCTTCGATTTCTGGTGGAGACCATTTCTTGGTCAAAAATCCGTAGGTGTTAGCCTTCGGTATTATTGAAAATGGTCGTTCATGGCTATTTTCGACAAAAATGGGGGTTGTGTGGCCATTGATCATCGACCAGACGCTCATACACCTCACCCCACATATGTTTCCTTGCCATAGATCACATTCTTGGATTTCTGGTGGAGACCATTTCTTGGTCTAAAATCCGTAGGTGTTAGCCTCTAGTATTATTGAAAATGGTCGCTCATGGCTATTTTCAAGGTCGCTCATGGCTATTTTCATAAAAAATGGGGGTTGTGTGGCCATTTATCATCGACTAGAGGCTCATAAACCTCACCCCACATATGTTTCCTTGCCATAGATTACATTCTTGGATTTCTGGTGGAAACCATTTCTTGGTTAAAAACTCGTACGTGTTAGCCTTCGGTATTATTGAAAATGGTCATTCATGGCTATTTTCGGCAAAATGGGGGTTGTGTGGCCATTGATCGTCGACCAGAGGCTCATACACCTCACCCCACATATGTTTCCTTGTCGTAGATCACATTCTTGGATTTCTGGTGGAGACCATTTCTTGGTCAAAAATCCGTAGGTGTTAGCCTTCGATATTATTGAAAATGGTCGTTCATGGCTATTTTCGACAAAAATGGGGGTTGTGTGGCCATTGATCATCGACCAGAGGCTCATACACCTCACCCCACATATGTTTCCTTGCCATAGATCACATTCTTGGATTTCTGGTGGAGACCATTTCTTGGTTAAAAACTCGAACGTGTTAGCCTTCGGTATTATTGAAAATGGTCGTTCATGGCTATTTTCGGCAAAATGGGGGTTGTGTGGCCATTTATCATCGACCAGAGGCTGATACACCTCACCCCACATATGTTTCCTTGCCATAGATCACATTCTTGGATTTCTGGTGGAGACCATTTCTTGGTCTAAAATCCGTAGGTGTTAGCCTCTAGTATTATTGAAAATGGTCGCTCATGGCTATTTTCAAGGTCGTTCATGGCTATTTTCGACAAAAATGGGGGTTGTGTGGCCATTGATCATCGACCAGACGCTCATACACCTCACCCCACATATGTTTCCTTGCCATAGATCACACTCTTGGATTTCTGGTGGAGACCATTTCTTGGTCAAAAATCCGTAGGTGTTAGCCTTCGGTATTATTGAAAATGGTCGTTCATGGCTATTTTCGACAAAAATGGGGGTTGTGTGGCCATTGCTCATCGACCAGAGGCTCATACACCTCACCCCACATATGTTTCCTTGCCATAGATCACATTCTTGGATTTCTGGTGGAGACCATTTCTTGGTCTAAAATCCGTAGGTGTTAGCCTCTAGTATTATTGAAAATGGTCGCTCATGGCTATTTTCAAGGTCGCTCATGGCTATTTTCATAAAAAATGGGGGTTCTGTGGCCATTGATCGTCGACCAGAGGCTCGTACACCTCACCCCACATATGTTTCCTTGCCATAGATCACATTCTTGGATTTCTGGTGGAGACCATTTCTTGGTTAAAAACTCGTACGTGTTAGCCTTTGGTATTATTGAAAATGGTCATTCATGGCTATTTTCGGCAAAATGGGGGTTGTGTGGCCATTGATCATCGACCAGACGCTCATACACCTCACCCCACATATGTTTCCTTGCCATAGATCACATTCTTGGATTTCTGGTGGAGACCATTTCTTGGTCAAAAATCCGTAGGTGTTAGCCTTCGGTATTATTGTAAATGGTCATTCATGGCTATTTTCGACAAAAATGGGGGTTGTGTGGCCATTGATCATCGACCAGAGGCTCATACACCTCACCCCACATATGTTTCCTTGCCATAGATCACATTCTTGGATTTCTGGTGGAGACCATTTCTTGGTCAAAAATCCGTAGGTCTTAGCCTCTAGTATTATTGAAAATGGTCGCTCATGGCTATTTTCGACAAAAATGGGGGTTGTGTGGCCATTGATCTTCGACCAGAGGCTCATACACCTCACTACACATATGTTTCCTTGCCATAGATCACATTCTTGGATTTATGGTGGAGACCATTTCTTGGTCAAAAATCCGTAGGTGTTAGCCTTCAGTGTCATTGAAATTGGTCGTTCATGGCTATTTTCGACAAAAATTAGGGTTGTGTGGCCATTGATCGTCGACCAGAGGCTCATACACCTCACCCCACATATGTTTCCTTGCCATAGATCACATTCTTGGATTTCTGGTGGAGACCATTTCTTGGTCAAAAATCCGTAGGTGTTAGCCTTCAGTATTATTGAAAATGGTCGTTCATGGCTATTTTCGACAAAAATGGGGGTTGTGTGGCCATTGATCATCGACCAGACGCTCATACACCTCACCCCACATATGTTTCCTTGCCATAGATCACATTCTTGGATTTCTGGTGGAGACCATTTCTTGGTTAAAAACTCGTACGTGTTAGCCTTCGGTATTATTGAAAATGGTCATTCATGGCTATTTTCGGCAAAATGGGGGTTGTGTGGCCATTGATCATCGACCAGAGGCTCGTACACCTCACCCCACATATGTTTCCTTGCCATAGATCACATTCTTGGATTTCTGGTGGAGACCATTTCTTGGTTAAAAATCCGTACGTGTTAGCCTTTGGTATTTTTGAAAATGGTCATTCATGGCTATTTTCGACAAAAATGGGGGTTGTGTGGCCATTGATCATCGACTAGAGGCTCATATACCTCACCCCACATATGTTTCCTTGCCATAGATCACATTCTTGGATTTCTGGTGGAGACCATTTCTTGGTCAAAAATCCGTAGGTGTTAGCCTTCGGTATTATTGAAAATGGTCGTTCATGGCTATTTTCGACAAAAATGGGGGTTGTGTGGCCATTGATCATCGACCAGACGCTCATACACCTCACCCCACATATGTTTCCTTGCCATAGGTCACATTCTTGGATTTCTGGTGGAGACCATTTCTTGGTCTAAAATTCGTAGGTGTTAGCCTCTAGTATTATTGAAAATGGTCGCTCATGGCTATTTTCAAGGTCGCTCATGGCTATTTTCATAAAAAATGGGGGTTGTGTGGCCATTTATCATCGACTAGAGGCTCATACACCTCACCCCACATATGTTTCCTTGTCATAGATCACATTCTTGGATTTCTGGTGGAGACCATTTCTTGGTTAAAAACTCGTACGTGTTAGCCTTTGGTATTATTGAAAATGGTCATTCATGGCTATTTTCGGCAAAATGGGGGTTGTGTGGCCATTGATCATCGACCAGACGCTCATACACCTCACCCCACATATGTTTCCTTGCCATAGATCACATTCTTGGATTTCTGGTGGAGACCATTTCTTGGTCAAAAATCCGTAGGTGTTAGCCTTCGGTATTATTGTAAATGGTCATTCATGGCTATTTTCGACAAAAATGGGGGTTGTGTGGCCATTGATCATCGACCAGAGGCTCATACACCTCACCCCACATATGTTTCCTTGCCATAGATCACATTCTTGGATTTCTGGTGGAGACCATTTCTTGGTCAAAAATCCGTAGGTGTTAGCCTTCGGTATTATTGAAAATGGTCGTTCATGGCTATTTTCGACAAAAATGGGGGTTGTGTGGCCATTGATCATCGACCAGACGCTCATACACCTCACCCCACATATGTTTCCTTGCCATAGATCACATTCTTGGATTTCTGGTGGAGACCATTTCTTGGTTAAAAACTCGTACGTGTTAGCCTTTGGTATTTTTGAAAATGGTCATTCAAGGCTATTTTCGACAAAAATGGGGGTTGTGTGGTCATTGATCTTCGACCAGAGGCTCATACACCTCACTACACATATGTTTCCTTGCCATAGATCAAATTCTTGGATTTATGGTGGAGATCATTTCTTGGTCAAAAATCCGTAGGTGTTAGCCTTCAGTGTCATTGAAAATGGTCGTTCATGGCTATTTTCGACAAAAATTAGGGTTGTGTGGCCATTGATCGTCGACCAGAGGCTCATACACCTCACCCCACATATGTTTCCTTGCCATAGATCACATTCTTGGATTTCTGGTGGAGACCATTTCTTGGTCAAAAATCCGTAGGTGTTAGCCTTCGGTATTATTGAAAATGGTCGTTCATGGCTATTTTCGACAAAAATGGGGGTTGTGTGGCCATTGATCATCGACCAGACGCTCATACACCTCACCCCACATATGTTTCCTTGCCATAGATCACATTCTTGGATTTCTGGTGGTGACCATTACTTGGTCTAAAATCCATAGGTGTTAGCCTCTAGTATTATTGAAAATGGTCGCTCATGGCTATTTTCAAGGTCGCTCATGGCTATTTTCATAAAAAATGGGGGTTGTGTGGCCATTTATCATCGACTAGAGGCTCATAAACCTCACCCCACATATGTTTCCTTGCCATAGATTACATTCTTGGATTTCTGGTGGAAACCATTTCTTGGTTAAAAACTCGTATGTGTTAGCCTTCGGTATTATTGAAAATGGTCATTCATGGCTATTTTCGGCAAAATGGGGGTTGTGTGGCCATTGATCATCGACCAGAGGCTCGTACACCTCACCCCACATATGTTTCCTTGCCATAGATCACATTCTTGGATTTCTGGTGGAGACCATTTCTTGGTCAAAAATCAGTAGGTGTTAGCCTTCGGTATTATTGAAAATGGTCGTTCATGGCTATTTTCGACAAAAATGGGGGTTGTGTGGCCATTGATCATCGACTAGAGGCTCATACACCTCACCCCACATATGTTTCCTTGCCATAGATCACATTCTTGGATTTCTGGTGGAGACCATTTCTTGGTCAAAAGTCCGTAGGTGTTAGCCTTCGGTATTATTGAAAATGGTCGTTCATGGCTATTTTCGACAAAAATGGGGGTTGTGTGGCCATTGATCATCGACCAGACGGTCATACACCTCACCTCACATATGTTTCCTTGCCATAGATCACATTCTTGGATTTCTGGTGGAGACCATTTCTTGGTCTAAAATCCGTAGGTGTTAGCCTCTAGTATTATTGAAAATGGTCGCTCATGGCTATTTTCAAGGTCGCTCATGGCTATTTTCATAAAAAATGGGGGTTGTGTGGCCATTTATCATCGACTAGAGGCTCATAAACCTCACCTCACATATGTTTCCTTGGCATAGATTACATTCTTGGATTTCTGGTGGAAACCATTTCTTGGTTAAAAACTCGTACGTGTTAGCCTTCGGTATTATTGAAAATGGTCATTCATGGCTATTTTTGGCAAAATGGGGGTTGTGTGGCCATTGATCATCGACCAGAGGCTCATACACCTCACCCCACATATGTTTCCTTGTCATAGATCACATTCTTGGATTTCTGGTGGAGACCATTTCTTGGTCAAAAATCCGTAGGTGTTAGCCTTCGATATTATTGAAAATGGTCGTTCATGGCTATTTTCGACAAAAATGGGGGTTGTGTGGCCATTGATCATCGACCAGAGGCTCATACACCCCACCCCACATATGTTTCCTTGCCATAGATCACATTCTTGGATTTCTGGTGGAGACCATTTCTTGGATAAAAACTCGTACGTGTTAGCCTTTGGTATTATTGAAAATGGTCATTCATGGCTATTTTCGGCAAAATGGGGGTTGTGTGGCCATTGATCGTCGACCAGAGGCTCATACACCTCACCCCACGCATGTTTCCTTGCCATAGATCACATTCTTGGATTTCTGGTTGAGACCATTTCTTGGTAAAAAATCCGTAGGTGTTAGCCTTCAATGTCATTGAAAATGGTCGTTCATGGCTATTTTCGACAAAAATTAGGGTTGTGTGGCCATTGATCGTCGACCAGAGGCTC
This sequence comes from Zea mays, assembly GCF_902167145.1. Classification (NCBI taxonomy): domain Eukaryota; kingdom Viridiplantae; phylum Streptophyta; class Magnoliopsida; order Poales; family Poaceae; genus Zea; species Zea mays. The sequence goes on along the minus strand of NW_023366812.1, from coordinate 69,813 downwards.
ATACACCTCACCCCACATATGTTTCCTTGCCATAGATCACATTCTTGGATTTCTGGTGGAGACCATTTCTTGGGCAAAAATCCGTAGGTGTTAGCCTTTGGTATTTTTGAAAATGGTCATTCATGGCTATTTTCGACAAAAATGGGGGTTGTGTGGCCATTGATCTTCGACCAGAGGCTCATACACCTCACTACACATATGTTTCCTTGCCATAGATCACATTCTTGGATTTATGGTGGAGACCATTTCTTGGTCAAAAATCCGTAGGTGTTAGCCTTCAGTGTCATTGAAAATGGTCGTTCATGGCTATTTTCGACAAAAATTAGGGTTGTGTGGCCATTGATCGTCGACCAGAGGCTCATACACCTCACCCCACATATGTTTCCTTGCCATAGATCACATTCTTGGATTTCTGGTGGAGACCATTTCTTGGTCAAAAATCCGTAGGAGTTAGCCTTCGGTATTATTGAAAATGGTCGTTCATGGCTATTTTCGACAAAAATGGGGGTTGTGTGGCCATTGATCATCGACCTGACGCTCATACACCTCACCCCACATATGTTTCCTTGCCATAGATCACATTCTTGGATTTCTGGTGGAGACCATTTCTTGGTCTAAAATCCGTAGGTGTTAGCCTCTAGTATTATTGAAAATGGTCGCTCATGGCTATTTTCAAGGTCGCTCATGGCTATTTTCGACAAAAATGGGGGTTGTGTGGCCATTTATCATCGACTAGAGGCTCATAAACCTCACCCCACATATGTTTCCTTGCCATAGATCACATTCTTGGATTTCTGGTGGAGACCATTTCTTGGTTAAAAACTCGTACGTGTTAGCCTTCGGTATTATTGAAAATGGTCGTTCATGGCTATTTTCGGCAAAATGGGGGTTGTGTGGCCATTGATCATCGACCAGAGGCTCGTACACCTCACCCCACATATGTTTCCTTGCCATAGATCACATTCCTGGATTTCTGGTGGAGACCATTTCTTGGTCAAAAATCCGTACGTGTTAGCCTTTGGTATTTTTGAAAATGGTCATTCATGGCTATTTTCGACAAAAATGGGGGTTGTGTGGCCATTGATCTTCGACTAAAGGCTCATACACCTCACTACACATATGTTTCCTTGCCATAGATCACATTCTTGGATTTATGGTGGAGACCATTTCTTGGTCAAAAATCCGTAGGTGTTAGCCTTCAGTGTCATTGAAAATGGTCGTTCATGGCTATTTTCGACAAAAATTAGGGTTGTGTGGCCATTGATCGTCGACCAGAGGCTCATACACCTCACCCCACATATGTTTCCTTGCCATAGATCACATTCTTGGATTTCTGGTGGAGACCATTTCTTGGTCAAAAATCTGTAGGTCTTAGCCTCTAGTATTATTGAAAATGGTCGCTCATGGCTATTTTCATAAAAATGGGTGTTGTGTGGCCATTTATCATCGACTAGAGGCTCATATACCTCACCCCACATATGTTTCCTTGCCATAGATCACATTCTTGGATTTCTGGTGGAGACCATTTCTTGGTTAAAAACTCGTACGTGTTAGCCTTCGGTATTATTGAAAATGGTCGTTCATGGCTATTTTCGGCAAAATGGGGGTTGTGTGGCCATTGATCATTGACCAGAGGCTCGTACACCTCACCCCACATATGTTTCCTTGCCATAGATCACATTCTTGGATTTATGGTGGAGACCATTTCTTGGTCAAAAATCCGTACGTGTTAGCCTTTGGTATTTTTGAAAATGGTCATTCATGGCTATTTTCGACAAAAATGGGGGTTGTGTGGCCATTTATCATCGACTAGAGGCTCATAAACCTCACCCCTCATATGTTTCCTTGCCATAGATCACATTCTTGGATTTCTGGTGGAGACCATTTCTTGGTCTAAAATCCGTAGGTGTTAGCCTCTACTATTATTGAAAATGGTCGCTCATGGCTATTTTCAAGGTCGCTCATGGCTATTTTCATAAAAAATGGGGGTTGTGTGTCCATTTATCATCGACTAGAGGCTCATAAACCTCACCCCACATATGTTTCCTTGCCATAGATCACATTCTTGGATTTCTGGTGGAGACCATTTCTTGGTCAAAAATCCGTAGGTGTTAGCCTTCGGTATTATTGAAAATGGTCGTTCATGGCTATTTTCGACAAAAATGGGGGTTGTGTGGCCATTGATCATCGACCAGAGGCTCATACACCTCACCCCACATATGTTTCCTTGCCATAGATCACGTTCTTGGATTTCTGGTGGAGACCATTTCTTGGTCAAAAATCCGTAGGTGTTAGCCTTCGGTATTATTGAAAATGGTCGTTCATGGCTATTTTCGGCAAAATGGGGGTTGTGTGGCCATTGATCGTCGACCAGAGGCTCATACACCTCACCCCACATATGTTTCCTTGTCGTAGATCACATTCTTGGATTTCTGGTGGAGACCATTTCTTGGTTAAAAACTCGTACGTGTTAGCCTTCGGTATTATTGAAAATGGTCATTCATGGCTATTTTCGGCAAAATGGGGGTTGTGTGGCCATTGATCGTCGACCAGAGGCTCATACACCTCACCCCACATATGTTTCCTTGTCGTATATCACATTCTTGGATTTCTGGTGGAGACCATTTCTTGGTCAAAAATCCGTAGGTCTTAGCCTCTAGTATTATTGAAAATGGTCGCTCATGGCTATTTTCAGCAAAAATGGGGGTTGTGTGGCCATTGATCGTCGACCAGAGGCTCATACACCTCACCCCACATATGTTTCCTTGCCATAGATCACATTCTTGGATTTCTGGTGGAGACCATTTCTTGGTCAAAAATCCGTAGGTCTTAGCCTCTAATATTTTTGAAAATCGTCGCTCATGGCTATTTTCGGCAAAATGGGGGTTGTGTGGCCATTGATCATCGACCAGAGGCTCGTACACCTCACCCCACATATGTTTCCTTGCCATAGATCACATTCTTGGATTTCTGGTGGAGACCATTTCTTGGTCACAAATCCGTAGGTGTTAGCCGTTGGTATTATTGAAAATGGTCATTCATGGCTATTTTCGGCAAAATGGGGGTTGTGTGGCCATTGATCATCGACCAGAGGCTCATACACCTCACCCCACATATGTTTCCTTGCCATAGATCACATTCTTGGATTTCTGGTGGAGACCATTTCTTGGTCAAAAATCCGTAGGTCTTAGCCTCTAGTATTATTAAAAATGGTCGCTGTTAGCCTTCGGTATTATTGAAAATGGTCATTCATGGCTATTTTTGACAAAAATGGGGGTTGTGTGGCCATTGATCATCGACTAGAGGCTCATACACCTCACTACACATATGTTTCCTTGCCATAGATCACATTCTTGGATTTCTGGTGGAGACCATTTCTTGGTCTAAAATCCGTAGGTGTTAGCCTCTAGTATTAGTGAAAATGGTCGCTCATGGCTATTTTCAAGGTCGCTCATGGCTATTTTCATAAAAAATGGGGGTTGTGTGGCCATTTATCATCGACTAGAGGCTCATAAACCTCACCCCACATATGTTTCCTTGCCATAGATTACATTCTTGGATTTCTGGTGGAAACCATTTCTTGGTTAAAAACTCGTACGTGTTAGCCTTCGGTATTATTGAAAATGGTCATTCATGGCTATTTTCGACAAAAATGGGGGTTGTGTGGCCATTGATCATCGACCAGAGGCTCATAAACCTCACCCCACATATGTTTCCTTGCCATAGATCACATTCTTGGATTTCTGGTGGAAACCATTTCTTGGTCAAAAATCCGTAGGTGTTAGCCTTCGGTATTTTTGAAAATGGTCGTTCATGGCTATTTTCGACAAAAATGGGGGTTATGTGGCCATTGATCATCGACTAGACGCTCATACACCTCACCCCACATATGTTTCCTTGCCATAGATCACATTCTTGGATTTCTGGTGGAGACCATTTCTTGGTCTAAAATCCGTAGGTCTTAGCCTCTAGTATTATTGAAAATGGTCATTCATGGCTATTTTCGGCAAAATGGGGGTTGTGTGGCCATTGATCGTCGACCAGAGGCTCATACACCTCACCCCACATATGTTTCCTTGCCATAGATCACATTCTTGGATTTTTGGTGGACACCATTTCTTGGTCAAAAACTCGTACGTGTTAGCCTTCGGTATTATTGAAAATGGTCGTTCATGGCTATTTTCGGCAAAATGGGGGTTGTGTGGCCATTGATCGTCGACCAGAGGCTCATACACCTCACCCCACATATGTTTCCTTGCCATAGATCACATTCTTGGATTTCTGGTGGAGACCATTTCTTGGGCAAAAATCCGTAGGTGTTAGCCTTCGGTATTATTGAAAATGGTCGTTCATGGCTATTTTTGACAAAAATGGGGGTTGTGTGGCCATTGATCATCGACCAAACGCACATACACCTAACCCCACATATGTTTCCTTGTCATAGATCACATTCTTGGATTTCTGGTGGAGACCATTTCTTGGTCTAAAATCCATAGGTGTTAGCCTCTAGTATTATTGAATATGGTCGCTCATGGCTATTTTCAAGGTCGTTCATGGCTATTTTCGACAAAAATGTGGGTTGTGTGGCCATTGATCATCGACCAGACGCTCATACACCTCACCCCACATATGTTTCCTTGCCATAGATCACATTCTTGGATTTCTGGTGGAGACCATTTCTTGGTTAAAAACTCGTACGTGTTAGCCTTCGGTATTATTGAAAATGGTCGTTCATGGCTATTTTCGACAAAAATGGGGGTTGTGTGGCCATTGATCATCGACTAGAGGCTCGTACACCTCACCCCACATATGTTTCCTTGCCATAGATCACATTCTTGGATTTCTGGTGGAGACCATTTTTTGGTCTAAAATAAGTAGGTGTTAGCCTCTAATATTATTGAAAATGGTCGCTCATGGCTATTTTCGGCAAAATGGGGGTTGTGTGGCCATTGATCATCGACTAAAGGCTCGTACACCTCACCCCACATATGTTTCCTTGCCATAGATCACATTCTTGGATTTCTGGTGGAGACCATTTCTTGGTTAAAAACTCGTACGTGTTAGCCTTCGGTATTATTGAAAATGGTCGTTCATGGCTATTTTCGGCAAAATGGGGGTTCTGTGGCCATTGATCATCGACTAGAGGCTCGTACACCTCACCCCACATATGTTTCCTTGCCATAGATCACATTCTTGGATTTCTGGTGGAGACCATTTCTTGGTCAAAAATCCGTAGGTGTTAGCCTTTGGTATTTTTGAAAATGGTCGTTCATGGCTATTTTCATAAAAAAATGGGGGTTGTGTGGCCATTGATCATCGACCAGAGGCTCATACACCTCACCCCACATATGTTTCCTTGCCATAGATCACATTCTTGGATTTCTGGTGGAGACCATTTCTTGGTCAAAAATCCGCAGGTCTTAGCCTCTAGTATTATTGAAAATGGTCGCTCATGGCTATTTTCAAGGTCGCTCATGGCTATTTTCATAAAAAATGGGGGTTGTGTGGCCATTGATCATCGACCAGAGGCTCATACACCTCACCCCACATATGTTTCCTTGCCATAGATCACATTCTTGGATTTCTGGTGGAGACCGTTTCTTGGATAAAAACTCGTAGGTGTTAGCCTTCGGTATTATTGAAAATGGTCATTCATGGCTATTTTCGACAAAAATGGGGGTTGTGTGGCCATTGATCATCGACTAGAGGCTCATACACCTCACCCCACATATGTTTCCTTGCCATAGATCACATTCTTGGATTTCTGGTGGAGACCATTTCTTGGTCAAAAATCCGTAGGTGTTAGCCTTCGGTACTATTGAAAATGGTCGTTCATGGCTATTTTCGACAAAATGGGGGTTGTGTGGCAATTGATCATCGACCAGAGGCTCATACACCTCACCCCACATATGTTTCCTTGCCATAGATCACATTCTTGGATTTCTGGTGGAGACCGTTTCTTGGTCAAAAATCCGTAGGTCTTAGCCTCCAGTATTATTGAAAATGGTCGCTCATGGCTATTTTCATAAAAAATGGGGGTTGTGTGGCCATTTATCATCGACTAGAGGCTCATAAACCTCTCCCCACATATGTTTCCTTGCCATAGATTACATTCTTGGATTTCTGGTGGAAACCATTTCTTGGTTAAAAACTCGTACGTGTTAGCCTTCGGTATTATTGAAAATGGTCATTCATGGCTATTTTCGACAAAAATGGGGGTTGTGTGGCCATTGATCATCGACCAGAGGCTCATAAACCTCACCCCACATATGTTTCCTTGCCATAGATCACATTCTTGGATTTCTGGTGGAAACCATTTCTTGGTCAAAAATCCGTAGGTGTTAGCCTTCGGTATTTTTGAAAATGGTCGTTCATGGCTATTTTCGACAAAAATGGGGGTTATGTGGCCATTGATCATCGACTAGACGCTCATACACCTCACCCCACATATGTTTCCTTGCCATAGATCACATTCTTGGATTTCTGGTGGAGACCATTTCTTGGTCTAAAATCCGTAGGTCTTAGCCTCTAGTATTATTGAAAATGGTCATTCATGGCTATTTTCGGCAAAATGGGGGTTGTGTGGCCATTGATCGTCGACCAGAGGCTCATACACCTCACCCCACATATGTTTCCTTGCCATAGATCACATTCTTGGATTTTTGGTGGAGACCATTTCTTGGTCAAAAACTCGTACGTGTTAGCCTTCGGTATTATTGAAAATGGTCGTTCATGGCTATTTTCGGCAAAATGGGGGTTGTGTGGCCATTGATCGTCGACCAGAGGCTCATACACCTCACCCCACATATGTTTCCTTGCCATAGATCACATTCTTGGATTTCTGGTGGAGACCATTTCTTGGGCAAAAATCCGTAGGTGTTAGCCTTCGGTATTATTGAAAATGGTCGTTCATGGCTATTTTTTACAAAAATGGGGGTTGTGTGGCCATTGATCATCGACCAGACGCACATACACCTAACCCCACATATGTTTCCTTGTCATAGATCACATTCTTGGATTTCTGGTGGAGACCATTTCTTGGTCTAAAATCCATAGGTGTTAGCCTCTAGTATTATTGAAAATGGTCGCTCATGGCTATTTTCAAGGTCGTTCATGGCTATTTTCGACAAAAATGTGGGTTGTGTGGCCATTGATCATCGACCAGACGCTCATACACCTCACCCCACATATGTTTCCTTGCCATAGATCACATTCTTGGATTTCTGGTGGAGACCATTTCTTGGTTAAAAACTCGTACGTGTTAGCCTTCGGTATTATTGAAAATGGTCGTTCATGGCTATTTTCGACAAAAATGGGGGTTGTGTGGCCATTGATCATCGACCAGAGGCTCGTACACCTCACCCCACATATGTTTCCTTGCCTTAGATCACATTCTTGGATTTCTGGTGGAGACCATTTCTTGGTCTAAAATCCGTAGGTGTTAGCCTCTAATATTATTGAAAATGGTCGCTCATGGCTATTTTCGGCAAAATGGGGGTGGTGTGGCCATTGATCATCGACTAAAGGCTCGTACACCTCACCCCACATATGTTTCCTTGCCATAGATCACATTATTGGATTTCTGGTGGAGACCATTTCTTGGTTAAAAACTCGTACGTGTTAGCCTTCGGTATTATTGAAAATGGTCGTTCATGGCTATTTTCGGCAAAATGGGGGTTCTGTGGCCATTGATCATCGACTAGAGGCTCGTACACCTCACCCCACATATGTTTCCTTGCCATAGATCACATTCTTGGATTTCTGGTGGAGACCATTTCTTGGTCAAAAATCCGTAGGTGTTAGCCTTTGGTATTTTTGAAAATGGTCGTTCATGGCTATTTTCATAAAAAAATGGGGGTTGTGTGGCCATTGATCATCGACCAGCGGCTCATACACCTCACCCCACATATGTTTCCTTGCCATAGATCACATTCTTGGATTTCTGGTGGAGACCATTTCTTGGTCAAAAATCCGCAGGTCTTAGCCTCTAGTATTATTGAAAATGGTCGCTCATGGCTATTTTCAAGGTCGCTCATGGCTATTTTCATAAAAAATGAGGGTTGTGTGGCCATTGATCATCGACCAGAGGCTCATACACCTCACCCCACATATGTTTCCTTGCCATAGATCACATTCTTGGATTTCTGGTGGAGACCGTTTCTTGGATAAAAACTCGTAGGTGTTAGCCTTCGGTATTATTGAAAATGGTCATTCATGGCTATTTTCGACAAAAATGGGGGTTGTGTGGCCATTGATCATCGACTAGAGGCTCATACACCTCACCCCACATATGTTTCCTTGCCATAGATCACATTCTTGGATTTCTGGTGGAGACCATTTCTTGGTCAAAAATCCGTAGGTGTTAGCCTTCGGTATTATTGAAAATGGTCGTTCATGGCTATTTTCGACAAAATGGGGGTTGTGTGGCAATTGATCATCGACCAGAGGCTCATACACCTCACCCCACATATGTTTCCTTGCCATAGATCACATTCTTGGATTTCTGGTGGAGACCGTTTCTTGGTCAAAAATCCGTAGGTCTTAGCCTCCAGTATTATTGAAAATGGTCGCTCATGGCTATTTTCATAAAAAATGGGGGTTGTGTGGCCATTTATCATCGACTAGAGGCTCATAAACCTCTCCCCACATATGTTTCCTTGCCATAGATTACATTCTTGGATTTCTGGTGGAAACCATTTCTTGGTTAAAAACTCGTACGTGTTAGCCTTCGGTATTATTGAAAATGGTCATTCATGGCTATTTTCGACAAAAATGGGGGTTGTGTGGCCATTGATCATCGACCAGAGGCTCATAAACCTCACCCCACATATGTTTCCTTGCCATAGATCACATTCTTGGATTTCTGGTGGAAACCATTTCTTGGTCAAAAATCCGTAGGTGTTAGCCTTCGGTATTTTTGAAAATGGTCGTTCATGGCTATTTTCGACAAAAATGGGGGTTATGTGGCCATTGATCATCGACTAGACGCTCATACACCTCACCCCACATATGTTTCCTTGCCATAGATCACATTCTTGGATTTCTGGTGGAGACCATTTCTTGGTCTAAAATCCGTAGGTCTTAGCCTCTAGTATTATTGAAAATGGTCATTCATGGCTATTTTCGGCAAAATGGGGGTTGTGTGGCCATTGATCGTCGACCAGAGGCTCATACACCTCACCCCACATATGTTTCCTTGCCATAGATCACATTCTTGGATTTTTGGTGGAGACCATTTCTTGGTCAAAAACTCGTACGTGTTAGCCTTCGGTATTATTGAAAATGGTCGTTCATGGCTATTTTCGGCAAAATGGGGGTTGTGTGGCCATTGATCGTCGACCAGAGGCTCATACACCTCACCCCACATATGTTTCCTTGCCATAGATCACATTCTTGGATTTCTGGTGGAGACCATTTCTTGGGCAAAAATCCGTAGGTGTTAGCCTTCGGTATTATTGAAAATGGTCGTTCATGGCTATTTTTGACAAAAATGGGGGTTGTGTGGCCATTGATCATCGACCAGACGCACATACACCTAACCCCACATATGTTTCCTTGTCATAGATCACATTCTTGGATTTCTGGTGGAGACCATTTCTTGGTCTAAAATCCATAGGTGTTAGCCTCTAGTATTATTGAAAATGGTCGCTCATGGCTATTTTCAAGGTCGTTCATGGCTATTTTCGACAAAAATGTGGGTTGTGTGGCCATTGATCATCGACCAGACGCTCATACACCTCACCCCACATATGTTTCCTTGCCATAGATCACATTCTTGGATTTCTGGTGGAGACCATTTCTTGGTTAAAAACTCGTACGTGTTAGCCTTCGGTATTATTGAAAATGGTCGTTCATGGCTATTTTCGACAAAAATGGGGGTTGTGTGGCCATTGATCATCGACCAGAGGCTCGTACACCTCACCCCACATATGTTTCCTTGCCATAGATCACATTCTTGGATTTCTGGTGGAGACCATTTCTTGGTCTAAAATCCGTAGGTGTTAGCCTCTAATATTATTGAAAATGGTCGCTCATGGCTATTTTCGGCAAAATGCGGGTTGTGTGGCCATTGATCATCGACTAAAGGCTCGTACACCTCACCCCACATATGTTTCCTTGCCATAGATCACATTCTTGGATTTCTGGAGGAGACCATTTCTTGGTTAAAAACTCGTACGTGTTAGCCTTCGGTATTATTGAAAATGGTCGTTCATGGCTATTTTCGGCAAAATGGGGGTTCTGTGGCCATTGATCATCGACTAGAGGCTCATACACCTCACCCCACATATGTTTCCTTGCCATAGATCACATTCTTGGATTTCTGGTGGAGACCATTTCTTGGTCAAAAATCCGTAGGTGTTAGCCTTTGGTATTTTTGAAAATGGTCGTTCATGGCTATTTTCATAAAAAAATGGGGGTTGTGTGGCCATTGATCATCGACCAGAGGCTCATACACCTCACCCCACATATGTTTCCTTGCCATAGATCACATTCTTCGATTTCTGGTGGAGACCATTTCTTGGTCAAAAATCCGCAGGTCTTAGCCTCTAGTATTATTGAAAATGGTCGCTCATGGCTATTTTCAAGGTCGCTCATGGCTATTTTCATAAAAAATGGGGGTTGTGTGGCCATTGATCATCGACCAGAGGCTCATACACCTCACCCCACATATGTTTCCTTGCCATAGATCACATTCTTGGATTTCTGGTGGAGACCGTTTCTTGGATAAAAACTCGTAGGTGTTAGCCTTCGGTATTATTGAAAATGGTCATTCATGGCTATTTTCGACAAAAATGGGGGTTGTGTGGCCATTGATCATCGACTAGAGGCTCATACACCTCACCCCACATATGTTTCCTTGCCATAGATCACATTCTTGGATTTCTGGTGGAGACCATTTCTTGGTCAAAAATCTGTAGGTGTTAGCCTTCGGTATTATTGAAAATGGTCGTTCATGGCTATTTTCAACAAAATGGGGGTTATGTGGCAATTGATCATCGACCAGAGGCTCATACACCTCACCCCACATATGTTTCCTTGCCATAGATCACATTCTTGGATTTCTGGTGGAGACCGTTTCTTGGTCAAAAATCCGTAGGTCTTAGCCTCCAGTATTATTGAAAATGGTCGCTCATGGCTATTTTCATAAAAAATGGGGGTTGTGTGGCCATTTATCATCGACTAGAGGCTCATAAACCTCACCCCACATATGTTTCCTTGCCATAGATCACATTCTTAGATTTCTGGTGGAGACCATTTCTTGGTTAAAAACTCGTACGTGTTAGCCTTCGGTATTTTTGAAAATGGTCATTCATGGCTATTTTCGGCAAAATGTGGGTTGTGTGTTCATTGATCATCGACCAGAGGCTCATACACCTCACCCCACATATGTTTCCTTGCCATAGATCACATTCTTGGATTTCTGATGGAGACCATTTCTTGGTCAAAAATCCGTACGTGTTAGCCTTTTGTATTTTTGAAAATGGTCATTCATGGCTATTTTCGACAAAAATGGGGGTTGTGTGGCCATTGATCATCGACCAGACGCTCATACACCTCACCCCACATATGTTTCCTTGCCATAGATCACATTCTTGGATTTCTGGTGGAGACCATTTCTTGGTTAAAAACTCGTACGTGTTAGCCTTCGGTATTATTGAAAATGGTCGTTCATGGCTATTTTCGACAAAAATGGGGGTTGTGTGGCCATTGATCATCGACCAGAGGCTCGTACACCTCACCCCACATATGTTTCCTTGCCGAAAATAGCCATGAGCGACCATTTTCAAAAATATTAGAGGCTAACACCTACGGATTTTAGACCAAGAAATGGTCGCTCATGGCTATTTTCAAGGTCGCTCGTGGCTATTTTCATAAAAAATGGGGGTTGTGTGGCCATTTATCATCGACTAGAGGCTCATAAACCTCACCCCACATATGTTTCCTTGCCATAGATTATATTCTTGGATTTCTGGTGGAAACCATTTCTTGGTTAAAAACTCGTACGTGTTAGCCTTCGGTATTATTGAAAATGGTCATTCATGGCTATTTTCGACAAAAATGGGGGTTGTGTGGCCATTGATCATCGACCAGAGGCTCATAAACCTCACCCCACATATGTTTCCTTGCCATAGATCACATTCTTGGATTTCTGGTGGAAACCATTTCTTGGTGAAAAATCCGTAGGTGTTAGCCTTCGGTATTTTTGAAAATGGTCGTTCATGGCTATTTTCGACAAAAATGGGGGTTGTGTGGCCATTGATCATCGACCAGACACTCATACACCTCACCCCACATATGTTTCCTTGCCATAGATCACATTCTTGGATTTCTGGTGGAGACCATTTCTTGGTCTAAAATCCGTAGGTCTTAGCCTCTAGTATTATTGAAAATGGTCATTCATGGCTATTTTCGGCAAAATGGGGGTTGTGTGGCCATTGATCGTCGACCAGAGGCTCATACACCTCACCCCACATATGTTTCCTTGCCATAGATCACATTCTTGGATTTTTGGTGGAGACCATTTCTTGGTCAAAAACTCGTACGTGTTAGCCTTCGGTATTATTGAAAATGGTCGTTCATGGCTATTTTCGGCAAAATGGGGGTTGTGTGGCCATTGATCGTCGACCAGAGGCTCATACACCTCACCCCACATATGTTTCCTTGCCATAGATCACATTCTTGGATTTCTGGTGGAGACCATTTCTTGGGCAAAAATCCGTAGGTGTTAGCCTTCGGTATTATTGAAAATGGTCGTTCATGACTATTTTTGACAAAAATGGGGGTTGTGTGGCCATTGATCATCGACCAGACGCTCATACACCTCACCCCACATATGTTTCCTTGTCATAGATCACATTCTTGGATTTCTGGTGGAGACCATTTCTTGGTCTAAAATCCGTAGGTGTTAGCCTCTAGTATTATTGAAAATGGTCGCTCATGGCTATTTTCAAGGTCGTTCATTGCTATTTTCGACAAAAATGGGGGTTGTGTGGCCATTGATCATCGACCAGACACTCATACACCTCACCCCACATATGTTTCCTTGCCATAGATCACATTCTTGGATTTCTGGTGGAGACCATTTCTTGGTTAAAAACTCGTACGTGTTAGCCTTCGGTATTATTGAAAATGGTCGTTCATGGCTATTTTCGACAAAAATGGGGGTTGTGTGGCCATTGATCATCGACCAGAGGCTCGTACACCTCACCCCACATATGTTTCCTTGCCATAGATCACATTCTTGGATTTCTGGTGGAGACCATTTCTTGGTCTAAAATCCGTAGGTGTTAGCCTCTAATATTATTGAAAATGGTCGCTCATGGCGATTTTCGGCAAAATGGGGGTTGTGTGGCCATTGATCATCGACTAAAGGCTCGTACACCTCACCCCACAAATGTTTCCTTGCCATAGATCACATTCTTGGATTTCTGGTGGAGACCATTTCTTGGTTAAAAACTCGTACGTGTTAGCCTTCGGTATTATTGAAAATGGTCGTTCATGGCTATTTTCAGCAAAATGGGGGTTCTGTGGCCATTGATCATCGACCAGAGGCTCGTACACCTCACCCCACATATGTTTCCTTGCCATAGATCACATTCTTGGATTTCTGGTGGAGACCATTTCTTGGTCAAAAATCCGTAGGTGTTAGCCTTTGGTATTTTTGAAAATGGTCGTTCATGGCTATTTTCATAAAAAATGGGGGTTGTGTGGCCATTGATCATCGACCAGAGGCTCATACACCTCACCCCACATATGTTTCCTTGCCATAGATCACATTCTTGGATTTCTGGTGGAGACCATTTCTTAGTCAAAAATCCACAGGTCTTAGCCTCTAGTATTATTGAAAATGGTCGCTCATGGCTATTTTCAAGGTCGCTCATGGCTATTTTCATAAAAAATGGGGGTTGTGTGCCATTGATCATCGACCAGAGGCTCATACACCTCACCCCACATATGTTTCCTTGCCATAGATCACATTCTTGGATTTCTGGTGGAGACCGTTTCTTGGATAAAAACTCGTAGGTGTTAGCCTTCGGTATTATTGAAAATGGTCATTCATGGCTATTTTCGACAAAAATGGGGGTTGTGTGGCCATTGATCATCGACTAGAGGCTCATACACCTCACCCCACATATGTTTCCTTGCCATAGATCACATTCTTGGATTTCTGGTGGAGACCATTTCTTGGTCAAAAATCCGTAGGTGTTAGCCTTCGGTATTATTGAAAATGGTCGTTCATGGCTATTTTCGACAAAATGGGGGTTGTGTGGCAATTGATCATCGACCAGAGGCTCATACACCTCACCCCACATATGTTTCCTTGCCATAGATCACATTCTTGGATTTCTGGTGGAGACCATTTCTTGGTCAAAAATCCGTAGGTCTTAGCCTCCAGTATTATTGAAAATGGTCGCTCATTGCTATTTTCATAAAAAATGGGGGTTGTGTGGCCATTTATCATCGACTAGAGGCTCATAAACCTCACCCCACATATATTTCCTTGCCATAGATCACATTCTTGGATTTCTGGTGGAGACCATTTCTTGGTTAAAAACTCGTACGTGTTAGCCTTCGGTATTATTGAAAATGGTCATTCATGGCTATTTTCGGCAAAATGGGGGTTGTGTGGCCATTGATCATCGACCAGAGGCTCATACACCTCACCCCACATATGTTTCCTTGCCATAGATCACATTCTTGGATTTCTGGTGGAGACCATTTCTTGGTCAAAAATCCGTACGTGTTAGCCTTTGGTATTTTTTGAAAATGGTCATTCATGCACTACACCAAAATCATACACTTCCTACGGTTTTTTAACTTCCTACAGCTTTTATAACAAACCGTAGGAAATAAATAACTTCCGAGAGGCAACTGGTAGCTCTAGGAAATAAACATAACTTCCTACGGTATTTTATAAAAGCTGTAGGAAGTTAGCTTTCACAGGCTGACCAATGCGTTCGACCAAACGAGCCACTAACTTCCTAGAGGCAGCCGTAGGAAGTTAGCATGGGCAGCTAACTTCCTACAGCCTCCTCTAGGAAGTTAGATTTCAGCTTTTGACCAGTCAAACGAAAAGTTAACTTCCTACGGTCGGCTCTAAGAAGTTAGCAGCCTAGCTAACTTCCTACGGCCTCCTCTAGGAAGTTGGATTTCATCTTTTGACCAGTCAAACGAAAAGCTAACTTCCTATGGCCTCCTCTAGGAAGTTAGATTTCAGCTTTTGACCAGTCAAACGAAAAGCTAACTTCCTACGACCAGCTCTAGGAAGTTACTTAACTTCCTAGAGTAAATGTACAAACTCTAGGAAGTTATGTAACTTCCTACGGCTGTACTCTAGGAAGTTATATTTTTTATTTTAAACCTCTCCTCAACCTTATCTCTTCTCTCACCTTTCTCACTCACTTCTCTCTCTCGCGTTTCTCTCTCCCTCGGTCTCGCCCTCGGCCGCCGCTCCCGCCGGCGCGGCTTCCTCCGGCCCCGCTCGCCGCCCCCGGCTCCACCCTGGCCCCGCCTGCCGCCCCTGCCCTCGCCCCTGCTCGCCGCGGCATCCCACTGGTCGCCCAAGCCTACATCCGATGCGCCCGATGCTGATCTTACCGGTGGCTCAAAGCAGGCAGCAACCACGACGCCCTTCTACCTCGCCTTAGATCACAACGCTTCCGCCACGTCGTCTCCACCGCCGGCGGAGGCGCCACCACTGCCGTGTGCTGCCAACAGCGAGAGGGGATCCGAAATAATGAAGGCAAAGATCATGTCCCACCCACTCTATCCGGCTGTCTTGAGAGCCTTCATAGACTGCCGGAAGGTATGCGTGCAGCAGATTTCCCAGAGACATACAATTCTATAGCTAATTTTGCCAGAGAGCGAAAACATGGCTTCTTGATTTTTTTTAATGTGCTAGCTCCGTCCTTATATATTATTCTCCAATTTTTCATGAGGAATTTCTCTTTTGTGTGTTTTTTGTTACTTGAGGTCAGAGTGCCGCCAGAGATTGTCGGCCGGCTTTCTGCCCTCGCTGATGACGTCGAAATGAATTCAGACGACAGACAAGAACAACGACGAGCAGCAGACCCAGAGCTCGACCAGTTCATGGTATAACAACGTATATATCTGTTGGGCCCATGCTTCGTTGCGCCGAAGGTCTTGCGTGAAGAAGCAGCTTCGGCTGAAATCGTCCCCAGGAAATGGCCGAAGGTTCCTTTTTATAGAGCTTCGGCGTTGCAAACCGACATAAAGATAGAATGACCTTTTTATCCATAGAGGTCTAAGATAATGTTGTAAACTTTTGTAAAGGGCATAATTGTAATTCGTAACAGGCTGCGTCCTGTGTCTATAAATAGATGAACAGTACCCCCGTACTGTTCACACGAACTTGGCATTTGCTTTTGCGTCACGCTTGTACTTTTTATCTTCTCTCAGGAACGAAGGTACATTTGTAATTTGAAATCATTTCTATTTTTCCATGTTAATAAAATAGAAATGATTCTATGATGATGCTTATATTATATTTCATGCTTTATATGAATCCTTCGTCATTACTTGTTATGTTTACGAAGGTATGTCTCTTATGACTTTCGTCCGAAACTCATTATTTCCCGAAGGGACATAATGCTTCGAAGGACGAAGGACTTTAACACTTAACACTTTTTATGTTGCCTTGTTCTTAACTCTTAGCATTTGAGAACAAGTCCCCAACATTGGCGCCCACCTCCGGTGAACTCACTTCCACTTCGAGTTTTTTGAACACCTTCGGAAGCTATAGACCCTCGCTATGGCGCCGAAGAAAGCTTCAGCGACTGGGGCTGCAGCACTGCAACCGCTGGACCCCAACCAGGAGACCGTCTCTCTTCGGGAGGCCCGAAACCAGAAGAGGAAGGCTGTCAGCCCGACGATTCAGGAGGATGAACTAGACCAAGAGATCAGGGACATGGAGATGCTACATCAACAGGTGCAGAGGAAGAAGGAGAAGATGGCCAGGCTAGCTGAGCTGCAGAGGCAGATAGACGAAGCTTCTGAAGAAGTCCGTCATCTTACCCACGATGAGCAGAACCGAAGGCCTCAACAAAAAGACCTTCATCAGGAGGGCTTCTTCAATGAAGATGACTGGTATGACAATTTCCATCATGGAAATTTTGTTTTCGACGATGCTTCTCCTCTGTCCGCTGATCTGCAGGCTACACCTTGGCCTCCGTCCTATAAGCCACCCCAGCTTCCCATGTTCGATGGCCATTCGGACCCGAAGCAGTTCTTGATGAGTTACGAAGCAACAGTGTCTTCGTATGGTGGCAATGCTGCAGTAATGGCAAAGTCTTTCGTTATGGCCGTCAGGAGTGTTGCTCAGACCTGGTATTCCTCCCTTCGGCCAGGAACGATCACTTCATGGCAGAAGCTGAAGGATATGTTATTGACCAGCTTTCAAGGATTTCAGACGAAGCCGGTCACTGCTCAAGCCTTGTTCCAGTGCACTCAGGATCATGAAGAATACCTTCAGGCGTATGTCAGAAGGTTCTTGCGTTTGAGGGCGCAGGCACCAACGGTGCCCAATGAAATTGTCATCGAAGCCATGATCAAGGGGCTTCGTCCTGGACCTGCTGCTCAATACTTTGCTAGGAAGCCTCCTCAGACCCTGGAGAAGCTGCTCCAAAAGATGGACGAGTACATTCGTGCTGACAATGACTTTCGCCAAAGAAGGGAGGAGGCCTTCAGATTTTCTGAAATGACCAGGGGCTTCGGAGGAAGATCCTATCCGAGGCATGTCAGGTCCATCCACAACTCTACTCAGAATGATGATAAGGGGAGTCAGCAGAACAGACCGCAGTGCTCCTCACAGGCTTCGGGGCAACAACAAACTTTCTTCCGGCCACCAGCTCCAAGAGGCAGAGGCGCCAGGGGCTTCGGCGGAAGATTCGGAGATCAACCAAGGAAGCTGTTTTGCTTGTTCTGTGGAGAAAGCAAGGGCCATACCACCAGGACGTGCCATATTACAATCCAGAAGCAAAAGGAAATAGCCGAAGCTGCATCTCAACAAGCTCAGCCGAAGCAGGTCATGCATACTGCTTCGTATCATCCACCTTACATCCCACAATACATAGACAACCACCCTGCAGCTTCTGTAGCTTCGGCAAGTCAACCTCAAGCTTCCTGGCAGCAGCCTCCGCCTCCACCTCCACTGCAACAGGGTCAACAGCCAGAAGGGAGTCAATATGCCCCACACCAAAGGGACTTCAGAGAACAATCCGAAGCTCGCACAGTCAACAGCACTGTGCCAGAGTCGAAGCACATTTATTGACACATATCCTACCTTTGATAGCAGTCTTTTCTATTCAGTTTTATTTTCTGTGAAACAAAGAACATTGTTAGTTTTCATGTAATAATTTCGTTGTTTCCCACGAGGAAAACTCATTTTCTTCACAGGCTTAAGTCCCTGAAGCTTAAAGTGGCCAGACCAGTTAACCAAAGTGGTGTGGAGCCACAATACAACAGCATCAAGATCTATAGGCTTTACCCCATTCAAGTTATTATTCGGAGACGAAGCAATAACCCCGGAAGAAGCCAAAGCTGGATCAATAAGAGTAGTAGCTTCGGCAGAATCAGGTCCCGAAGATGCTTGCCTTGTGGAAAAGGATGCTTTAGAAGGGATCAGGCTTCAGGCCGTGGAGAATATCAATAAATATCAGGCTGAAACAGTTAAATGGCGAGATAGAAAAGTCCGGTTAAAAAATATTGAGCCGGGACACTTGGTGCTTCGGAGAGTGGCTAACCCAGATACAGTGGGTAAGCTACAGTTGAAATGGGAAGGACCATTCTTAGTAGTATCTTCGTCAAGGCCTGGATCGTACAGATTAAAGGACATGGATGGCAACGAAATTCCAAGGTCTTGGAATGCGGATGAGCTTCGGCGATACTATGTATAACATGATGTAATTTTTTATGTTTTTTCTTTTCTTTTTCATGGCACCCTTTTCCTTTCCGAAGGGGGAGAAAGGTTTTTAATGGGGCCATCATGTGTAATTTCCTTTTTTAGTCTTATAAGAGCAAAATCCCCCAAAAAATGTAAATGTAACAGCTCAGAACGCACCATCGAGTGCAGGAACTGAAAAAGAAAAAAGAGAAGAAGCTCCAAAGACGTTCCTAAGGGAATGCAGAGCTTATACCGCCTAAGTAAAAGGCGAAGAAACTCCAAAGACGTTCCTAAGGGAATGCAGAGTTTATACCGTCTAAGTAAAAGACGAAGAAGCTCCAAAGACGTTCCTAAGGGAATGCAGAGCTTATACCGCCTAAGTAAAAGGCGAAGAAACTCCAAAGACGTTCCTAAGGGAATGCAGAGTTTATACCGTCTAAGTAAAAGACGAAGAAGCTCCAAAGACGTTCCTAAGGGAATGCAGAGCTTATACCGCCTAAGTAAAAGGCGAAGAAACTCCAAAGACGTTCCTAAGGGAATGCAGAGTTTATACCGTCTAAGTAAAAGACGAGGAAGCTCCAAAGTCGTTCCTAAGGGAATGCAGAGCTGATGTGTGGTTGATTCCAAGGAAATAATGGTTGAGTGTGGCTTCGGTTATATGTTTTGGACATTCATTCGCACATCACATTACATCATAGCATTTGCATTCATAAGCATTCATTCATGGCATCTGTGTTACTAAGTGGTTGCTTCGGCAAAAAGGAGAAGTATTCTTTTATGTTTTGGAGTGTACAAAAAAAGAAAAGCTTCGGCAGAAAGAAGAAGTAGTCTTTTATGTTTTGTACAAAAAAGCAAAGCTTCCGCAGAAAGAAGAAGCAGTCTTTAATGCTTCGTTGTGTACGAAAAGAAGGGAAGGTGTTTTTCGCCTTCGGCTCAAAATATTGATTTCGTCCACATCAAAGCGTCTTAATAAAAGGGTAAGGATATATTACAAGGTATGTACAAAGTTCCTTGAGAACGGTTTAATTGTATTTACAACAAGTTGTTACAAATTTTCTAGCCTACTACTACTAATCTTCTTCAGACTCCCGCTTCAGCGGCATATTCTTTAATCACCTTCAGCTTCGTCATCCTACATGAATCCAGGTATCCAGAGTAAAAATCAAGTATGAAGGAGAAGGTAAGTACAAAGTAGGATTTCTTACTGGTTCAAGATGACTTCGAGCTTCGTCTCCAGCCTTCTCCCGCCCGCCTTTTGTCCATATCATTTTTATAAATCTATTTGAGATACTTCGGGCGAGGTCAGGTATATCGTCCAGGATTGATGGAGACAGGGTGAAGTTGGGCCTGTTGACGATCTTTCCATGCTCGCAGCCAGCCTTCAGGAATGCTGCAGCAGTACCCCGAGAAGCTACCCAGGCACAGAAGTCACCGTGCCCAGCTATAACTTCGTCAAGTTCTTCAATTTCAGCTTCGATATGATTGAAGGCTTTTGGTAAATCTTCATCCGAAGGGGTAAATTTCCCGCTGCTGGCTCCAACTGAGTAAAAGATCTTCTTTAGTTGTTGGATACAATTGTTGCTAAAATTCAAACATTTATCCTGAAGGCTTGTTAATGATTTCTTCAAATTTGAGTTGGCTTGGACTTCGGCTTCAAGTTTAGAATTAAGCTCTAGCTTTTCTTGTTCAAACTGTTTTGATTGACCGATAAGCTTCGAATTCAATTCTGATATTTTAGCTTCGGTCTCTGCCAGCAAGCCTTCGGTTGATTGAAGTTCGAAGTCTTTCTTTTCAATGATGACTGATTGTTCTTTTATTTTGCTCTCCAAATTTCCAATTATAGCTTCGTGTTTTTTGTCCTCTAAATCCTGCTGCATCTTCAGAGCTTTGCTCAGTAGCATGCTCTGCACAAAAACAGTTTTCGTTAGTAACATTTTCATTATCCAAAGCAATAAGGAACAGAGAAAAGATTGTTTACCTTGAAATTGGAATAAAATAAGCTGCCGACGATATGCTGTCGTCGGTAGCGGCTGATATCTATCTCTAGCTTCGGAAAACCGATACTCTTTGACAGAGTACCGATGACCTTAGCTCCGGTTTGGTCTCGAATGCAGCCTAATTTTTCATCGTCCACACCTCCGAATAGAAGAGCTCCTGGCCTGTATCCGCAAGATTTGGCATAGTCTTTTAGCTCTTCTATTTCGTCCTCCGAAAGTTTTTGCCCAATTAAATTTTGAAATGTGTAGGCTTCGTCGTCCGAAGCGACTTCGGCTATTTCTTTCCCCTTCTCAGGCACTGCGGCCATGACTTTTTTAGCAGCAGCGGCAGCTTCTTCTGCAGCCATGTCTTCTAAAATTTTGTCGATATTCTCAATGGTAGTCTCTAAGTTCACATCTTCGGCTGTAGCGGCTTCGGTAGCCGCGACCTCCGAAGGTGCGACTTCGACGTTTGTTGTGTCTTCAGCAGCTGCTGTTTTCTGAATTGATGCTCTCGGTGGCGTCTTGTCAATAACTTCTGTTACGGCAATAATTCTTTGCCTTTTTGCTTTGGTTATCTTCGTTTTTTCCGGCTCCGCCACCTTTTGAAAAAGCTTCGTCAGTCGAGGCCCTAATGGACTTAGCTTCGTGGGCATGGGTTCAGTCATTACCTTTAGAATTTCCTCCACGTCGCTGGTAGAAGGTGGTGTGGGGGTCCCCTCTCCTTCGGATAGTTTTCGCTTTGGAGTTGATATTTTTCTCTTGACAATTTTCTTCTTTTTTGGTGGTTGTTCTTCATCCTTGTTTAAAGCTTCGGCCTCTCTTTTTCTTCTCTGGCCCTCAGCATCCTTGTTCAGCTGCGCATAGTCAGGATATTCGAAGCCCAGTGCATCAAGCACTCGGTTCAGCCTTCGCTTCGGACGGGTACCGAAGGCTGCTGTCATCAGTTGATCTTCTTTTTTCGAATAATTTCCAAGAATTTCATTACACATCACCTCAACTGTGTCCAGCCACTCTTGGCAGGGCTTCTTAAAATATTTCTTGAATTTGAAGTGGTAAGGAAGCCGGACAAGATCCCCTTCCTTCTTCTCCCCCTTTAACTTTGGCATTTCCCATTTTTTCAGAGTAGGGAAAACTTTGAATGCTAAGAATTCTTGAACCAGATCCCTGGTACCAATATGCTCTGCAATGATTCTGAATTCATCCATTGCCCGTTGAGTTTGACCCTCTGGTGTCATGTTGCAGTGGGGTCGGGTTTCTCCGAAAGTTAGCTCGAGTGGACTTTGCACAAGCTTCTCCTTGTCCTCATCAACCTTGACATAGAACCATTCTGATTTCCAGCCTACCGGCCATTTGCTTCGGTAGCTAATTACAGGAAACTTTGCGGTTTTCCGGTAGGCAAAATTGTAGCAACCGAAGTTTTCATGAAGCCCATCTTTTCTGGCCTTTGTTTGATAATGCAATTCATGAACTCGACAGAAACTGTCAGCAAAAGGCTCCACTGCTTGGCTTCGGAGGGCCCAAATATAAACGCTAAGCCTAACGATAGCGTTAGGAGTTAACTGATGAAGGTAGATGCCAAACCTCTTCAATATCTCCGCAACAATCTCGTGAACAGGGAATCTTAGCCCAGCCTTTAAAAAGCTTTTGAAGATGACAACCTCGTCCTTCTCTGGCTTCGGGGTGGTCTCTTCTCCCCCGAAGCGAAGTAGCTTCTTCTGATCTTCACTGAAAAAACCTGCTTTCACCATCTTGGCGAGATCAACCTTTGAAACAGTCGATTTTCCGAAGTCTAGGTGGCTGGGTTTGCTGGGCATGGCAATACGGTAGTCATCTTCGGAGTCGGTTTCTTCAATGTTCCCTTCTCCTTCGGCAGCTGTCGGGTTTGCTCCGGCAGCAGCCATTTCTTCCGTAGTCACCAGTCCGGAGCGCTGCATCGCTTCGGAGATGGGCACAGTCTCCGAAGCTTCAGTTTCGTCCCCCTCACGCTCAACCCTAGCTGTAGAGCGAACTCTGGCCATTTAATTATGAACTTGTGAAACTTTAATACTTTTTTCTCCGAAGCAGGCTTCAAGATGGAGCTTCGTTCAAACCTGACAAACAAGCTTCGGTGATGGTTAAAAATTTTGGCAGCAAAACAGTGCAAATAGCAGTAAATGCTGTGGTAACTTCACACCTACTCGTCTGTTTATATAGTGCTGCAGGTAAGAAGGCGAAGCGGCAGGGTTTTTACACCAGGCGGGCAGTAACTTGTACTCGCTGCGCAGTGGACCGCAAAGACCAAACAGTGACTCTGCAAGGTGGGACCGACACGATCTCGGGAAATGGATCGTTTCTCGGCAACGAGCTCAGGGAAGGTGTTTTTTGGACCTTCGGCTTCCCGAAGCTTGAGAGGATTTTTTCACGGTTCAAGCTCGTTACGAAAAACGATCTAGCGCCGCGAAAGGGGCTACTGTTGGGCCCATGCTTCGTTGCGCCGAAGGTCTTGCGTGAAGAAGCAGCTTCGGCTGAAATCGTCCCCAGGAAATGGCCGAAGGTTCCTTTTTATAGAGCTTCGGCGTTGCAAACCGACATAAAGATAGAATGACCTTTTTATCCATAGAGGTCTAAGATAATGTTGTAAACTTTTGTAAAGGGCATAATTGTAATTCGTAACAGGCTGCGTCCTGTGTCTATAAATAGATGAACAGTACCCCCGTACTGTTCACACGAACTTGGCATTTGCTTTTGCGTCACGCTTGTACTTTTTATCTTCTCTCAGGACCGAAGGTACATTTGTAATTTGAAATCATTTCTATTTTTCCATGTTAATAAAATAGAAATGATTCTATGATGATGCTTATATTATATTTCATGCTTTATATGAATCCTTCGTCATTACTTGTTATGTTTACGAAGGTATGTCTCTTATGACTTTCGTCCGAAACTCATTATTTCCCGAAGGGACATAATGCTTCGAAGGACGAAGGACTTTAACACTTAACACTTTTTATGTTGCCTTGTTCTTAACTCTTAGCATTTGAGAACAAGTCCCCAACAATATCTATATATATCAGTACGTGATGAGTAACTGATTCATTTCTAGGTTTTCTGATCGTGCATATATCTAGCTGAGACAATGGATCTACATGTCGTGTGTTTCTGTGCGCGCGTGCAGTAGATCTACTGTCACATGTTGGTGAGTTACAGACAGGAGCTCACAAGGCCAATCGAGGAAGCCGACGAATTCTTCAGGAGCATGGAGGCCCAGATCGATGCATTCTCGTTATTAGGTGATTATGTTTAACTAAACTGAGTTAATAATCGTCTTGAATTGTTTTTTGTCTCTGTTGGGAGTAGCCTTAGCCCGTAGTACTATACCGACTGTGGCAGTACGTGCAGGTATCCTAGTACACATGATTATTTTCCAATCACAGAAAACATTTATTTGGCGCTGTGTAGTATTAAGTCCTTGCATGCATTATATTGTGGTGTGTTATCTAGCTAGCTAGGCTATGCACACTCATTGTAACTTAGCCCTTAGCAGTAACAACATGAACATTTATTGCAGCTACGCATGCGACGAAGATAAATAGTAGTATATATTGGGTTTTTTTAGAAGCTAAGTGTGTGCATGCAAGAAAAAAGAGTGCCTAGCTATAATTTTCCCACAAAAAAGCGGGGACTAACTAAAAGTTCTTATGTGAACGAACTATGTTCTTAATAAGGCTTAAGACCATTTCTTGCAGCTATGCATGCGCTCCTGCGGCAGCTCTGGATCCATGTATGTCGTCTGCACGACATAGTTTACACACTTTCATTTTCTTGATCTATAACCATGCACCTGCTTAAATTCTTGCTGAATTTGTTGTTAGGTAGAACTAGCTTAATAGTAATCAGAGGAGCACGACCATGTGTAGCTTCTAATGATGTAACTCAGCAAATTCATCAGGTATGCAAATTCATCATCATTTACTTGTTGTTAACTATATTATGATGTAACTCAGTAAATGTCATTTGTACATGTATATTAGACCCCTCCAACTACCTTGCCGACGCATGAACGAGAAGACGAGTTAGACTTTGTCGAAACCCTCTTCGCTAGTGGAGGTATCGACCATCACTCGTCACTGTAACCCGATGGTGATCGGCGACCGTGAGCTTCCATGTTATTGTGTTATGATAATTGAGACTTTTATTATGACTGTATGAGATATTGTCTCTTATTAGTACTGGACGATGAGATGTGTATTATTATGACTATGGATGAGACTTTCGTGATGTAATTGATGAGACTAAGGATTTAAATATTGTTATGTGATTGTGTGTGAGATGTTTTATGTGAAAATATGTTGTGCTATATATCTGTTGATATATTTGTTATGTTGTGTAATGTGGTGTAAAATAAAAATAAACAACATTTGTAATGCTAGTCAAATTAACTTCCTAGAGGCTACAGTAAGCCGTAGGAAGTTAGCTGGCTAACTTCCTAGGGTCTACAGTCAGCCGTAGGAAGTTAGTCGTAGGAAGTTAGTCAGCTGACGGCGCTGACGGCGTGAAGCTATTAACTTCCGAGAATCTACTAACTCCCGAGAGGCTTCTTTGGCTGTAGGAAGTTAGCTAACTTCCTAGAGGGCTCTAGGAAGTTAAGCTAACTTCCGACAAAAAATTTCCGAGAGCCAAACTTCCGACGGGATGGCTTAACTTCCGAGAGTTTAGCTAACTTCCTAGAGTTTAGGCCTAACTTCCTAGGGTTTAGGCTCTAGGAAGTTTACTATTTTGGTGTAGTGATGGCTATTTTCGACAAAAATGGGGGTTGTGTGGCCATTGATCATCGACCAGACGCTCATACACCTCACCTCACATATGTTTCCTTGCCATAGATCACATTCTTGGATTTCTGGTGGAGACCATTTCTTGGTTAAAAACTCGTACGTGTTAGCCTTCGGTATTATTGAAAATGGTCGTTCATGGCTATTTTCGACAAAAATGGGGGTTGTGTGGCCATTGATCATCGACCAGAGGCTCGTACACCTCACCCCACATATGTTTCCTTGCCATAGATCACATTCTTGGATTTCTGGTGGAGACCATTTCTTGGTCTAAAATCCGTAGGTGTTAGCCTCTAATATTATTGAAAATGGTCGCTGATGGCTATTTTCAAGGTCGCTCATGGCTATTTTCATAAAAAATGGGGGTTGTGTGGCCATTTATCATCGACTAGAGGCTCATAGACCTCACCCCACATATGTTTCCTTGCCATAGATTACATTCTTGGATTTCTGGTGGAAACCATTTCTTGGTTAAAAACTCGTACGTGTTAGCCTTCGGTATTATTGAAAATGGTCGTTCATGGCTATTTTCGACAAAAATGGGGGTTGTGTGGCCATTGATCATCGACCAGAGGCTCGTACACCTCACCCCACATATGTTTCCTTGCCATAGATCACATTCTTGGATTTCTGGTGGAGACCATTTCTTGGTCTAAAATCCGTAGGTGTTAGCCTCTAATATTATTGAAAATGGTCGCTCATGGCTATTTTCGGCAAAATGGGGGTTGTGTGGCCATTGATCATCGACTAAAGGCTCGTACACCTCACCCCACATATGTTTCCTTGCCATAGATCACATTCTTGGATTTCTGGTGGAGACCATTTCTTGGTCAAAAATCCGTAGGTGTTAGCCTTCGATATTATTGAAAATGGTCGTTCATGGCTATTTTCGACAAAAATGGGGGTTGTGTGGCCATTTATCATCGACTAGAGGCTCATACACCTCACCCCACATATGTTTCCTTGCCATAGATTACATTCTTGGATTTCGGGTGGAAACCTTTTCTTGGTTAAAAACTCGTACGTGTTAGCCTTCGGTATTATTGAAAATGGTCAGTCATGGCTATTTTCGGCAAAATGGGGGTTGTGTGGCCATTGATCGTCGACCAGAGGCTCATACACCTCACCCCACATATGTTTCCTTGTCGTAGATCACATTCTTGGATTTCTGGTGGAGACCATTTCTTGGTCAAAAATCCGTAGGTGTTAGCCTTCGGTATTATTGAAAATGGTCGTTCATGGCTATTTTCGACAAAAATGGGGGTTGTGTGGCCATTGATCATCGACCAGACGCTCATACACCTCACCCCACATATGTTTCCTTGCCATAGATCACATTCTTGGATTTCTGGTGGAGACCATTTCTTGGGCAAAAATCCGTAGGTGTTAGCCTTCGGTATTATTGAAAATGGTCGTTCATGGCTATTTTCGACAAAAATGGGGGTTGTGTGGCCATTGATCATCGACCAGACGCTCATACACCTCACCCCACATATGTTTCCTTGCCATAGATCACATTCTTGGATTTCTGGTGGAGACCATTTCTTGGTCTAAAATCCGTAGGTGTTAGCCTTAGGTATTATTGAAAATGGTCGCTCATGGCTATTTTCGACAAAAATGGGGGTTGTGTGGCCATTGATCATCGACCAGATGCTCATACACCTCACCCCACATATGTTTCCTTGCCATAGATCACATTCTTGGATTTCTGGTGGAGACCATTTCTTGGTCTAAAATCCGTAGGTGTTAGCCTCTAGTATTATTGAAAATGGTCGCTCATGGCTATTTTCAAGGTCGCTCATGGCTATTTTCATAAAAAATGGGGGTTGTGTGGCCATTTATCATCGACTAGAGGCTCATAAACCTCACCCCACATATGTTTCCTTGCCATAGATTACATTCTTGGATTTCTGGTGGAAACCATTTCTTGGTTAAAAACTCGTACGTGTTAGCCTTCGGTATTATTGAAAATGGTCATTCATGGCTATTTTCGGCAAAATGGGGGTTGTGTGGCCATTGGTCATCGACCAGAGGCTCGTACACCTCACCCCACATATGTTTCCTTGCCATAGATCACATTCTTAGATTTCTGGTGGAGACCATTTCTTGGTCAAAAATCCGTAGGTGTTAGCCTTCGGTATTATTGAAAATGGTCATTCATGGCTATTTTCGACAAAAATGGGGGTTGTGTGGCATTTGATCATCGACTAGAGGCTCATACACCTCACCCCACATATGTTTCCTTGCCATAGATCACATTCTTGGATTTCTGGTGGAGACCATTTCTTGGTCTAAAATCCGTAGGTGTTAGCCTCTAGTATTATTGAAATGGTCGCTCATGGCTATTTTCAAGGTCGCTCATGGCTATTTTCATAAAAAATGGGGGTTGTGTGGCCATTTATCATCGACTAGAGGCTCATAAACCTCACCCCACATATGTTTCCTTGTCATAGATTACATTCTTGGATTTCTGGTGGAGACCATTTCTTGGTTAAAAACTCGTACGTGTTAGCCTTCGGTATTATTGAAAATGGTCATTCATGGCTATTTTCGGCAAAATGGGGGTTGTGTGGCCATTGATCGTCGACCAGAGGCTCATACACCTCACCCCACATATGTTTCCTTGCCATAGATCACATTCTTGGATTTCTGGTGGAGACCATTTCTTGGTCAAAAATCCGTAGGTGTTAGCCTTCGATATTATTGAAAATGGTCATTCATGGCTATTTTCGACAAAAATGGGGGTTGTGTGGCCATTGATCGCGACCAGAGGCTCATACACCTCACCCCACATATGTTTCCTTGTCGTAGATCACATTCTTGGATTTCTGGTGGAGACCATTTCTTGGTCAAAATTCCGTAGGTGTTAGCCTTCGATATTATTGAAAATGGTCGTTCATGGCTATTTTCGACAAAAATGGGGGTTGTGTGACAATTGATCATCGACCAGAGGCTCATACACCTCACCCCACATATGTTTCCTTGCCATAGATCACATTCTTGGATTTTTGGTGGAGACCATTTCTTGGTCAAAAATCCGTAGGTGTTAGCCTTCGGTATTATTGAAAATGGTCATTGATGGCTATTTTCGACAAAAATGGGGGTTGTGTGGCCATTGATCATCGACCAGAGGCTCATACACCTCACCCCACATATGTTTCCTTGCCATAGATCACATTCTTGGATTTCTGGTGGAGACCTTTTCTTGGTCAAAAATCCGTACGTGTTAGCCTCTAGTATTATTGAAAATGGTCGCTCATGGCTATTTTCAAGGTCGCTCATGGCTATTTTCATAAAAAATGGGGGTTGTGTGGCCATTGATCATCGACCAGAGGCTCATACACCTCACCCCACATATGTTTCCTTGCCATAGATCACATTCTTGGATTTCTGGTGGAGACCATTTCTTGGTTAAAAACTCGTAGGTGTTAGCCTTCGGTATTATTGAAAATGGTCATTCATGGCTATTTTCGGCAAAATGGGGGTTTTGTGGCCATTTATCATCGACCAGAGGCTCATACACCTCACCCCACATATGTTTCCTTGCCATAGATTACATTCTTGGATTTCTGGTGGAGACCATTTCTTGGTTAAAAACTCGTACGTGTTAGCCTTTGGTATTTTTGAAAATGGTCATTCATGGCTATTTTCGACAAAAATGGGGGTTGTGTGGCCATTGATCATCGACCAGACGCTCATACACCTCACCCCACATATGTTTCCTTGCCATAGATCACATTCTTGGATTTATGGTGGAGACCATTTCTTGGTCAAAAATCTGTAGGTGTTAGCCTTCAGTGTCATTGAAAATGGTCGTTCATGGCTATTTTCGACAAAAATTAGGGTTGTGTGGCCATTGATCGTCGACCAGAGGCTCATACACCTCAACCCACATATGTTTCCTTGCCATAGATCACACCATAGATTACATTCTTGGATTTCTGGTGGAAACCATTTCTTGGTTAAAAACTCGTACGTGTTAGCCTTCGGTATTATTGAAAATGGTCATTCATGGCTATTTTCGGCAAAATGGGGGTTGTGTGGCCATTGATCATTGACCAGAGGCTCGTACACCTCACCCCACATATGTTTCCTTGCCATAGATCACATTCTTGGATTTCTGGTGGAGTCCATTTCTTGGTCAAAAATTCGTAGGTGTTAGCCTTTGGTATTTTTGAAAATGGTCATTCATGGCTATTTTCGACAAAAATGGGGGTTGTGTGGCCATTGATCATCGACCAGACGCTCATACACCGCACCCCACATATGTTTCCTTGCCATAGATCACATTCTTGGATTTCTGGTGGAGACCATTTCTTGGTTAAAAACTCGTACGTGTTAGCCTTCGGTATTATTGAAAATGGTCGTTCATGGCTATTTTCGGCAAAATGGGCGTTGTGTGGCCATTGATCTTCCACCATAGGCTCATACACCTCACCCCACATATGTTTCCTTGCCATAGATCACATTCTTGGATTTCTGGTGGAGACCATTTCTTGGTCAAAAATCCGTAGGTGTTAGCCTTCGGTATTATTGAAAATGGTCGTTCATGGCAATTTTCGACAAAATGGGGGTTGTGTGGCCATTGATCATCGACCAGAGGCTCATACACTCACCCCACATATGTTTCCTTGTCGTAGATCACATTCTTGGATTTCTGGTGGAGACCATTTCTTGGGCAAAAATCCGTAGTTGTTAGCCTTCGATATTATTGAAAATGGTCGTTCATGGCTATTTTCGACAAAAATGGGGGTTGTGTGGCCATTGATATTCGACCAGAGGCTCATACACCTCACTACACATATGTTTCCTTGCCATAGATCACATTCTTGGATTTCTGGTGGAGACCATTTCTTGGTCAAAAATCCGTAGGTGTTAGCCTTCGGTATTATTGAAAATGGTCGTTCATGGCTATTTTCGACAAAAATGGGGGTTGTGTGGCCATTGATCATCGACCAGAGGCTCATACACCTCACCCCACATATGTTTCCTTGCCATAGATCACATTCTTGGATTTCTGGTGGAGACCATTTCTTGGTCAAAAATCCGTAGGTGTTAGCCTTCGGTATTATTGAAAATGGTCGTTCATGGCTATTTTCGACAAAAATGGGGGTTGTGTGGCCATTGATCATCGACCAGAGGCTCATACACCTCACCCCACATATGTTTCCTTGCCATAGATCACATTCTTGGATTTTTGGTGGAGACCATTTCTTGGTTAAAAACTCGTAGGTGTTAGCCTTTGGTATTATTGAAAATGGTCATTCATGGCTATTTTCGGCAAAATGGGGGTTGTGTGGCCATTTATCATCGACCAGAGGCTCATACACCTCACCCCACATATGTTTCCTTGCCATAGATTACATTCTTGGATTTCTGGTGGAGACCATTTCTTGGTTAAAAACTCGTACGTGTTAGCCTTTGGTATTTTTGAAAATGGTCATTCATGGCTATTTTCGACAAAAATGGGGGTTGTGTGGCCATTGATCATCGACCAGACGCTCATACACCTCACCCCACATATGTTTCCTTGCCATAGATCACATTCTTGGATTTATGGTGGAGACCATTTCTTGGTCAAAAATCCGTAGGTGTTAGCCTTCAGTGTCATTGAAAATGGTCGTTCATGGCTATTTTCGACAAAAATTAGGGTTGTGTGGCCATTGATCGTCGACCAGAGGCTCATACACCTCACCCCACATATGTTTCCTTGCCATAGATCACACCATAGATTACATTCTTGGATTTCTGGTGGAAACCATTTCTTGGTTAAAAACTCGTACGTGTTAGCCTTCGGTATTATTGAAAATGGTCACTCATGGCTATTTTCGGCAAAATGGGGGTTGTGTGGCCATTGATCATCGACCAGAGGCTCGTATACCTCACCCCACATATGTTTCCTTGCCATAGATCACATTCTTGGATTTCTGGTAGAGACCATTTCTTGGTCAAAAATCCGTAGGTGTTAGCCTTTAGTATTTTTGAAAATGGTCATTCATGGCTATTTTCGACAAAAATGAGGGTTGTGTGGCCATTGATCATCGACCAGACGCACATACACCTCACCCCACATATGTTTCCTTGCCATAGATCACATTCTTGGATTTTTGGTGGTGACCATTTCTTGGTTAAAAACTCGTACGTGTTAGCCTTCGGTATTATTGAAAATGGTCGTTCATGGCTATTTTCGGCAAAATGGGGGTTGTGTGGACATTGATCTTCCACCATAGGCTCATACACCTCACCCCACATATGTTTCCTTGCCATAGATCACATTCTTGGATTTCTGGTGGAGACCATTTCTTGGTCAAAAATCCGTAGGTGTTAGCCTTCGGTATTATTGAAAATGGTCGTTCATGGCTATTTTCGACAAAAATGGGGGTTGTGTGGCCATTGATCATCGGCCAGAGGCTCATACACCTCACCCCACATATGTTTCCTTGCCATAGATCACATTCTTGGATTTCTGGTGGAGACCATTTCTTGGTCAAAAATCCGTAGGTGTTAGCCTTCGGTATTTTTGAAAATGGTCATTCATGGCTATTTTCGGCAAAATGGGGGTTGTGTGGCCATTGATCATCGACCAGAGGCTCGTACACCTCACCCCACATATGTTTCCTTGCCATAGATCAAATGTTCTCCACCATAAATCCAAGAATGTGATCTATGGCAAGGAAACATATGTGTAGTGAGGTGTATGAGCCTCTGGTCGAAGATCAATGGTCTCCACCAGAAATCCAAGAATGTGATCTATGGCAAGGAAACATATGTGGGGTGAGGTGTATGAGCCTCTAGTCGATGATCAATGGCCACACAACCCCCATTTTGTCGAAAATAGCCATGAATGACCATTTTCAATAATACCGAAGGCTAACACGTACGAGTTTTTAACCAAGAAATGGTTTCCACCAGAAATCCAAGAATGTAATATATGGCAAGGAAACATATGTGGGGTGAAGTGTACGAGCCTCTGGTCGATGATCAATGGCCACACAACCCCCATTTTTTATGAAAATAGCCATGAGCGACCATTTTAAATAATACTAGAGGCTAACACCTACGGATTTTAGACCAAGAAATGGTTGATAGTCGCCTAGAGGGGGGGGGGTGAATAGGGCGAAACTGAAATTTACAAATATAAACACAACTACAAGCCGGGTTAGCGTTAGAAATATGAAACCGAGTCCGCGAGAGAGGGTGGAAAACAAATCGCAAGCAAATGAAGAGTGTGACACGCGGATTTGTTTTACCAAGGTTCGGTTCTCTCAAACCTACTCCCCTTTGAGGAGGCCACAAAGGCCGGGTCTCTTTCAACCCTTCCCTCTCTCAAACGATACCACGGATCGAGTGAGCTTTCTCTTCTCAATCACTTGGAACACAAAGTACCCACAAGGACCACCACAAGTTTGGTGTCTCTTGCCTCAATTACAAGTGAGTTTGATCGCAATGAAGGAATCAAGAAAGAAGAAAGCAATCCAAGCGCAAGAGCTCGAAAGAACACAAGCAAATCTCTCTCTCTAGTCACTAGGGCGTTGTGTGGAATTTGGAGAGGATTTGATCTCTTTGGTGTGTCTAGAATTGAATGCTAGAGCTCTTGTAAGTAGTTGGGAAGTGGAAAACTTGGATGCAATGAATGGTTGGGTGGTTGGGGTATTTATAGCCCCAACCACCAAAATAACCGTTGGTGGAGGCTGTCTGTTCGATGGCGCACCGGACATGTCCGGTGCCCCTGCCACGTCACCAGTGCCGTTGGAATCTGACCGTTGGAGTTCTGACTTCTGGGCCCGCCTCGATGTCCGGTGGCGCACCGGACATGCACTGTTCACTGTCCGGTGCGCCGGCATGGGCGACTCTGACTTCTGCGCGCGCTGCGCGCGCATTAAATGCATCGTAGGTAGCCGTTGGCGCTGAAGTAGTCGTTGCTCCGTGGATGCACCGGACAGTCCGGTGCACACCGGACATGTCCGGTGAATTATAGCGGAGCAGCCGCTCTGATTTCCCGAGGCTGGCGAGTTCCTGAGCCGCGTCCCGTTGGAGCACCGGACACTGTCCGGTGTACACCGGACAGTCCGGTGAATTATAGCGCGCCGGCTCTGGAGAATTCCCGAAGGCGACGAGTTCGCGTTGAAGTCCTTTGGTGCACCGGACACTGTCCAGTGGTGCACCGGACAGTCCGGTGCGCCAGACCAGAGGAGCCTTCGGTTGCTCCTTTGCTCTTTTGTTGAACCCAACACTTGGTCTTTTTATTGGCTAAGTGTGAACCTTTTGCACCTGTATAACTTATACACTAGAACAAACTAGTTAGTCCAAAGATTTGTGTTGGGCAATTCAACCCCCAAAATTATATAGGAACTAGGTGTAAGCCTAATTCCCTTTCAATCTCCCCCTTTTTGGTGATTGATGCCAACACAAACCAAAGCAAATATAGAAGTGCATAATTGAACTAGTTTGCATAATATAAGTGCAAAGGTTGCTTGGAATTGAGCCAATATAAATACTTACAAGATATGCATGGATTGTTTCTTCATTTTTAACATTTTGGACCACGCTTGCACCACATGTTTTGTTTTTGCAAAATCTTTTCAAAATCTTTTCAAAGTTCTTTTGCAAATAGTCAAGGGTAAATGAATAAGAGTTTGCAAAGCATTTTCAAGATTTGAAATTTTCTCCCCCTGTTCCAAATGCTTTTCCTTTGACTAAACAAAACTCCCCCTAAATAAAATCTCCTCTTAGTGTTCAAGAGGGTTTTGATGAAACAATTTTGAAATACTACTTTCTCCCCTTTTTGAACACATTAAGATACCAAATTGACAATTGGAAATTACATTTTAAAATTAGGTGGTGGTGCTGTCCTTTTGCTTTGGGCTAATACTTCCTCCCCCTTTGGCATGAATCGCCAAAAACGGAGTCATTAGAGCCCTTCAAATAACTTTCTCCTCCCTTGGTCATAAATAGAAGAGTGAAGATTATACCAAAGTAGGAGTCCTTTTGTTTTGCTCTCTCCCCCAAGGATAGAGAGCGGCTCGGAGTGACGGCGAAGGATGAGTTGACGGAGTGGAAGCCTTTGTCTTCGCCGAAGACTCCAATGCCCTTTCAATGCACCTATGACTTGATTTGAAGTAGACTTGAAAACACATTAGTCATAGCATATGAAAGAGACATGATCAAAGGTATATTCATGAGCTATGTGTGCAAGTTAGCAATAGAAATTTCTAGAATCAAGAATATTGAGCTCATGCCTAAGTTTGGTAAAAGTTTGTTCATCAAGTGGTTTGGTAAAGATATCGGCTAATTGATCTTTAGTATTAATGTATGCAATCTCAATATCTCCCTTTTGTTGGTGATCCCTAAGAAAATGATACCGAATGGCTATGTGCTTAGTGCGGCTATGCTCGACGGGATTGTCGGCCATTTTGATTGCACTCTCATTATCACATAGCAAAGGGACTTTGGTTAATTTGTAACCGTAGTCCCGCAGGGTTTGCCTCATCCAAAGCAATTGCGCGCAACAATAACCTGCGGCAATGTACTCGGCTTCGGCGGTTGAAAGAGCGACCGAATTTTGCTTCTTTGAGGCCCAAGACACCAAGGATCTTCCCAAGAACTGGCAAGTCCCTGATGTGCTCTTTCTATTAATCTTACACCCCGCCCAATCGGCATCCGAATAACCAATTAAATCAAAAGTGGATCCCCGAGGGTACCAAAGCCCAAACTTAGGAGTATAAGCCAAATATCTCAAGATTCGTTTTACGGTCGTAAGGTGGGATTCCTTAGGGTCGGATTGGAATCTTGCACACATGCAAAGGGAAAGCATAATGTCCGGTCGAGATGCACATAAATAGAGTAATGAACCTATCATCGACCGGTATACCTTTTGATCCACGGACTTACCTCCCGTGTCGAGGTCGAGATGCCCATTAGTTCCCATGGGTGTCTTGATGGGTTTGGCATCCTTCATCCCAAACTTGGTTAGAATGTCTTGAGTGTACTTTGTTTGGCTGATGAAGGTGCCCTCTTGGAGTTGTTTGACTTGGAATCCTAGAAAATACTTCAACTCCCCCATCATCAACATCTCGAACTTTTGTGTCATGATCCTACTAAATTCTTTACAAGTAGATTCGTTAGTAGACCCAAATATGATATCATCAACATAAATTTGGCATACAAACAAATCATTGTCAAGAGTTTTAGTGAATAGAGTAGGATCGGCTTTTCCGACTTTGAAGCCATTAGCAATAAGGAAATCCCTAAGGCATTCATACCATGCTCTTGGGGCTTGCTTGAGCCCGTAAAGCGCCTTAGAGAGCTTATAGACATGGTTAGGATACTCACTGTCTTCAAAGCCGGGAGGTTGCTCAACATAGACCTCTTCCTTGATTGGTCCATTGAGGAAGGCACTTTTCACGTCCATTTGATAAAGCTTAAAGCCATGGTAAGTAGCATAGGCTAATAATATACGAATTGACTCAAGCCTAGCTACGGGTGCATAGGTTTCACCGAAATCCAAACCTTCGACTTGGGAGTATCCCTTGGCCACAAGTCGAGCTTTGTTCCTTATCACCACACCATGCTCGTCTTGCTTGTTGCGGAAGACCCATTTGGTTCCTACAACATTTTGGTTAGGACGTGGAACTAAATGCCATACCTCATTCCTAGTGAAGTTGTTGAGCTCTTCTTGCATCGCCACCACCCAATCCGAATCTTGTAGTGCTTCCTCTACCCTGTGTGGCTCAATAGAGGAAACAAACGAGTAATGTTCACAAAAATGTGCAACACGAGATCTAGTAGTTACCCCCTTATGAATGTCGCCGAGGATGGTGTCGACGGGGTGATCTCGTTGGATTGCTTGGTGGACTCTTGGGTGTGGCGGCCTTTGTTCCTCTTCCTCCTTGTCTTCCTCATTTGCATCTCCCCCTTGATCATTGCCATCATCTTGAGGTGGCTCAATTGCTTGATCTTCTACTTCATCAACTTGAGCCTCATCCTCATTTTGAGTTGGTGGAGATGCTCGCGTGGAGGAGGATGGTTGATCTTGTGCTTTTGGAAGCTCTTCGGATTCCTTAGGACACACATCCCCAATGGACATGTTCCTTAGCGCGATGCACGGAGCCTCTTCATCACCTATCTCATCAAGATCAACTTGCTCTACTTGAGAGCCGTTAGTTTCATCAAACACAACGTCACATGAGACTTCAACTAGTCCAGTGGACTTGTTAAAGACCCTATATGCCCTTGTGTTTGAGTCATAACCAAGTAAAAAGCCTTCCACAGTCTTAGGAGCAAATTTAGATTTTCTACCTCTTTTAATAAGAATAAAGCATTTGCTACCAAAGACTCTAAAATATGAAATGTTGGGCTTTTTACCGGTTAGGAGTTCATATGATGTCTTCTTGAGGATTCGGTGTAGATACAACCGGTTGATGGCGTAGCAAGCGGTGTTGACCGCCTCGGCCCAAAACGGATCCGAAGTCTTGTACTCATCAAGCATGGTCCTTGCCATGTCTAATAGAGTTCGATTCTTCCTCTCCACTACACCATTTTGTTGTGGGGTGTAGGGAGAAGAGAACTCATGCTTGATGCCCTCTTCCTCAAGAAAGCCTGCGATTTGAGAGTTCTTGAACTCCGTCCCGTTGTCGCTTCTTATTTTCTTGATCCTTAAGCCAAACTCATTTTGAGCCCATCTCAAGAATCCCTTTAAGGTCTCTTGGGTTTGAGATTTTTCCTGTAAAAAGAATACCCAAGTGAAGCGAGAATAATCATCCACTATTACAAGACAATACTTACTCCCGCCGATGCTTATGTAAGCAATCAGGCCGAATAGGTCCATGTGTAGGAGCTCCAGTGGTCTTTCGGTCGTCATGATGTTCTTGTGTGGATGATGGGCTCCAACTTGCTTTCCTACCTGACATGCACTACAAATCCTGTCTTTCTCAAAATGAACATTTGTTAGTCCTAAAATGTGTTCTCCCTTTAGAAGCTTATGAAGATTCTTCATCCCAACATGGGCTAGTCGGCGGTGCCAGAGCCAACCCATGTTAGTCTTAGCAATTAAGCATGTGTCGAGTTCAGCTCTATCAAAATCTACTAAGTATAGCCGACCCTCTAACACACCCTTAAATGCTATTGAATCATCACTTCTTCTAAAGACAGTGACACCTACATCAGTAAATAGACAGTTGTAGCCCATTTGACATAATTGTGAAACGGAAAGCAAATTGTAATCTAAAGAATCTACAAGAAAAACATTGGAAATTGAATGGTCAGGAGATATAGCAATTTTACCAAGACCTTTGACCAAACCTTGATTTCCATCCCCGAATGTGATAGCTCGTTGGGGATCTTGGTTTTTCTCATAGGAGGAGAACATCCTTTTCTCCACTGTCATATGGTTTGTGCACCCGCTGTCGAGTATCCAACTTGAGCCCCCGGATGCATAAACCTACAAAACAATTTTAGTTCTTGACTTTAGGTACCCAAACGGTTTTGGGTCCTTTGGCATTAGAAACAAGAACTTTGGGTATCCAATCACAAGTCTTTGACCCCTTGTGTTTGCCCCCAACAAACTTGGCAACTACCTTGCCGGATTTGTTAGTCAAAACATAAGATGCATCAAAAGTTTTAAAAGAAATATCATGATCATTTGATGCAATAGGAGTTTTCTTCTTAGGCAACTTAGCACGGGTTGGTTGCCTAGAGCTAGATGTCTCACCCTTATACATAAAAGCATGATTAGGGCCAGAGTGAGACTTCCTAGAGTGAATTCTCCTAATTTTGTCCTCGGGATAACCGGCAGGGTATAAAATGTAACCCTCGTTATCCTGAGGCATGGGAGCCTTGCCCTTAACAAAGTTGGACAATCTTTTAGGAGGGGCATTAAGTTTGACATTGTCTCCCCTTTGAAAGCCAATGCCATCCTTGATGCCCGGGCGTCTCCCATTATAGAGCATACTTCTAGCAAATTTAAACTTTTCATTTTCTAAGTTATGCTCGACAATTTTAGCATCTAATTTTGCTATATGATCATTTTGTTGTTTAATCAAAATCATGTGATCATGAATAGCATCAACATCAATATCTCTACATCTAGTACAAATAGTGACATGCTCAATGGTAGATGTAGATGGTTTTCAAGAATTAAGTTCAACAATCTTAGCACGTAATATATCATTCTTATCTCTAAGATCGGAAATTGTAACTTTGCAAACATCAAAATCTTTAGCCTTAGCAATCAAGTTTTCATTTTCTAATCTAAGGCTAGCAAGAGATACATTCAATTCTTCAATCTTAGCAAGTAAATCATCATTATTGTTTCTAAGATTGGGAATTGAAATATCACAAACATGAGAATCAACCTTAGCATTTAAACTAGCATTTTCATTTCTAAGGTTGTCAATCATCTCATGGCAAGTGCTTAGCTCACTAGATAGTTTTTGACATTTTTCTACTTCTAGAGCATAAGCATTTTTAACCTTAACATGCTTCTTATTTTCTTTAATAAGGAAGTCCTCTTGAGTGTCCAAGAGATCATCCTTTTCATGAATGGCACTAATCAATTCATTAAGTTTTTCCTTTTGTTGCATGTTGAGGTTGGCAAAAAGAGATCGCAAGTTATCCTCCTCATCACTAGCATTATCATCACTAGAAGACTCATATTTAGTGAAGGAGTTAGATTTAACCTTCTTCCGTTTGCCGTCCTTTGCCATGAGGCACTTGTGGCCGACGTTGGGGAAGAGGAGTCCCTTGGTGACGGAGATGTTGGCGGCGTCCTCGTCGTCTGAGGAGTCGCTTGAGCTCTCGTCGGAGTCCCACTCCCGACAAACATGGGCATCGCCGCCCTTCTTCTTGTAGTACCTCTTCTTTTCTCTCCTCTTGCCCTTCTTGTCGTTATCCCTGTCACTGTCACTTGATAATGGACATTTTGCAATAAAGTGACCGGGCTTACCACACTTGTAGCAAACTTTCTTGGAGCGGGACTTGTAGTCTTTCCCCCTCCTTTGCTTGAGGATTTGGCGGAAGCTCTTGATGACGAGCGCCATTTCCTCATTGTCGAGCTTGGAGGCGTCGATTGGTTGTCTACTTGGTGTAGACTCCTCCTTCTTTTCCTCTGTCGCCTTGAATGCGACGGGTTGAGCTTCGGATGTGGAGGGATCATCAAGCTCGTTGATCTCCCTCGAGCCTTCGATCATGCACTCAAAACTTACAAAATTCCCGATAACTTCCTCTGGGGTCATTTTAGTATATCTAGGATTACCACGAATTAATTGAACTTGAGTGGGGTTAAGGAAAATGAGAGATCTTAGAATAACCTTAACCACTTCGTGGTCGTCCCACTTCTTGCTCCCGAGGTTGCGCACTTGGTTCACCAAGGTCTTGAGCCGGTTGTACATGTGTTGTGGCTCTTCCCCTTTGCGAAGCCGGAACCGACCGAGCTCCCCCTCGATCGTTTCCCGCTTGGTGATCTTTGTGAGCTCATCTCCCTCGTGCGCGGTTTTGAGCACATCCCAAACCTCCTTGGCGCTCTTCAACCCTTGAACTTTGTTATACTCCTCTCTACTTAAAGAGGCGAGGAGTATTGTTGTTTCTTGAGAGTTGAAGTGCTCGATTTGGGCCACCTCATCCTCATCATAGTCTTCATCCCCTACGGACGGTACCTGTGCACCAAACTCAACAACATCCCATATACTTTTGTGGAGCGAGGTTAGATGAAATCGCATTAAATCGCTCCACCTAGCGT
Source organism: Zea mays (assembly GCF_902167145.1). NCBI lineage: Eukaryota > Viridiplantae > Streptophyta > Magnoliopsida > Poales > Poaceae > Zea > Zea mays. The sequence goes on along the minus strand of NW_023366812.1, from coordinate 29,388 downwards.
AATATTCACCATCAAAAGTTGGTGGTTTGCCTAATGGGACGGAAAGTAAAGGTGTATGTTTAGAAATGCGAGGGTAGCTTAGGGGAATCTTACTATACTTCTTACGCTCTTGGCGTTTAGAAGTGACGGACGCCGCGTCGGAGCCGGAGGTGGATGTTGATGAAGTGTCGGTCTCGTAGTAGACGACTTTCCTCATCCTCTTGTGCTTGTCCCCACTCCGATGCGGCTTGTGAGAGGAAGATTTCTCCTTCTTCTCTTTGTGGTGAGAAGAAGATTTCTTCTCCTTCCCTTTGTTGGAGGAGCTCTTCTTCTTCTCCTTCCTCTTAGTGCGGGACTCTTCCGATGAAGTGCTCCCGTGGCTTGTAGTGGGCTTTTCGCCGGTCTCCATCTCCTTCTTGGCGTGATCTCCCGACATTACTTCGAGCGGTTAGGCTCTAATGAAGAACCTGGCTTTGATACCAATTGATAGTCGCCTAGAGGGGGGGTGAATAGGGCGAAACTGAAATTTACAAATATAAACACAACTACAAGCCGGGTTAGCGTTAGAAATATGAAACCGAGTCCGCGAGAGAGGGTGGAAAACAAATCGCAAGCAAATGAAGAGTGTGACACGTGGATTTGTTTTACCGAGGTTCGGTACTCTCAAACCTACTCCCCGTTGAGGAGGCCACAAAGGTCGGGTCTCTTTCAACCCTTCCCTCTCTCAAACGATCCCACGGATCGAGTGAGCTTTCTCTTCTCAATCACTTGGAACACAAAGTTCCCACAAGGACCACTACAAGTTTTGTGTCTCTTGCCTCAATTACAAGTGAGTTTGATCGCAATGAAGGAATCAAGAAAGAAGAAAGCAATCCAAGCGCAAGAGCTCGAAAGAACACAAGCAAATCTCTCTCTCTAGTCACTAGGGCGTTGTGTGGAATTTGGAGAGGATTTGATCTCTTTGGTGTGTCTAGAATTGAATGCTAGAGCTCTTGTAAGTAGTTGGGAAGTGGAAAACTTGGATGCAATGAATGGTTGGGTGGTTGGGGTATTTATAGCCCCAACCACCAAAATAACCGTTGGTGGAGGCTGTCTGTTCGATGGCGCACCGGACAGTCCGGTGCACACCGGACATGTCCGGTGCCCCTGCCACGTCACCAGTGCCGTTGGAATCTGACCGTTGGAGTTCTGACTTCTGGGCCCGCCTCGATGTCCGGTGGCGCACCGGACATGCACTGTTCACTGTCCGGTGCGCCGGCATGGGCGACTCTGACTTCTGCGCGCGCTGCGCGCGCATTAAATGCATCGCAGGTAGCCGTTGGCGCCGAAGTAGCCTTTGCTCCGTGGATGCACCGGACAGTCCGGTGCACACCGGACATGTCCGGTGAATTATAGCGGAGCAGCCGCTCTGATTTCCCGAGGCTGGCGAGTTCCTGAGCTGCGTCCCGTTGGAGCACCGGACACCGTCCGGTGTACACCGGATAGTCCGGTGAATTATAGCGTGCCGGCTCTGGAGAATTCCCGAAGGCGACGAGTTCGCGTTGAAGTCCTCTGGTGCACCGGACACTGTCTGGTGGTGCACCGGACAGTCCGGTGCGCCAGACCAGAGGAGCCTTCGGTTGCTCCTTTGCTCTTTTGTTGAACCCAACACTTGGTCTTTTAATTGGCTAAGTGTGAACCTTTTGCACCTGTATAACTTATACACTAGAACAAACTAGTTAGTACAAAGATTTGTGTTGGGCAATTCAACCACCAAAATTATATAGGAACTAGGTGTAAGCCTAATTCCCTTTCAATGGTCTCCACCAGAAATCCAAGAATGTGATCTATGGCAAGGAAACATATGTGGGGTGAGGTGTATGAGCGTCTGGTCGATGATCAATGGCCACACAACCCCCATTTTTGTCGAAAATAGTCATGAATGACCATTTTCAATAATACCGAAGGCTAACACCTACGGATTTTTGAGCAAGAAATGGTCTCCACCAGAAATCCAAGAATGTGATCTATGGCAAGGAAACATATGTGGGGTGAGGTGTATGAGCCTTTGGTCGATGATCAATGGCCACACAACCCCCATTTTGCCGAAAATAGCCATGAATGACCATTTACAATAATACCGAAGGCTAACACGTACGAGTTTTTAACCAAGAAATGGTCTCCACGAGAAATCCAAGATTATGATCTATGGCAAGAAAACATATGTGGGGTGAAGTGTACGAGCCTCTGGTCGATGATCAATGGCAACACAACCCCCATTTTTGTCGAAAATAGCCATGAGCGACCATTTTCAATAATACTAGAGGCTAACACCTACGGATTTTAGACCAAGAAATGGTCTCCACCAGAAATCCAAGAATGTGATCTACGACAAGGAAACATATGTGGGGTGAGGTGTATGAGCCTCTAGTCGATGATCAATGGCCACACAACTCCCATTTTGCCGAAAATAGCCATGAATGACCGTTTTCAATAATATCAAAGGCTAACACCTACGGATTTTTGACCAAGAAATGGTCTCCACCAGAAATCCAAGAATGTGATCTATGGCAAGGAAACATATGTGGGGTGAGGTGTATGAGCCTCTGGTCGATGATAAATGGCCACACAACCCCCATTTTTTTATGAAAATAGCCATGAGCGGCCTTGAAAATAGCCATGAGCGACCATTTTCAATAATACTAGAGGCTAACACCTACGGATTTTAGACCAAAAAATGGTCTCCACCAGAAATCCAAGAATGTGATCTATGGCAAGGAAACATATGTGTAGTGAGGTGTATGAGCCTCTAGTCGATGATCAATGGCCACACAACCCCCATTTTTGTCGAAAATAGCCATGAATGACCATTTTCAATAATACCGAAGGCTAAGAGCGACCATTTTCAATAATACTAGAGGCTAAGACCTACGGATTTTTGACCAAGAAATGGTCTCCACCAGAAATCCAAGAATGTGATCTATGGCAAGGAAACATATGTGGGGTGAGGTTTATGAGCCTCTAGTCGATGATAAATGGCCACACAACCCCCATTTTTTATGAGCCTCTGGTCGATGATCAATGGCCACACAACCCCCATTTTTGTCGAAAATAGCCATGAATGACCATTTACAATAATACCGAAGGCTAACACCTACGGATTTTTGACCAAGAAATGGTCTCCACCAGAAATCCAAGAATGTGATCTATGGCAAGGAAACATATGTGGGGTGAGGTGTATGAGCCTATGGTCGATGATCAATGGCCACACAACCCCCATTTTGCCGAAAATAGCCATGAATGACCATTTTCAATAATACCGAAGGCTAAGACCTACGGATTTTTGACCAAGAAATGGTCTCCACCAGAAATCCAAGAATGTGATCTATGGCAAGGAAACATATGTGGGGTGAGGTGTATGAGCCTCTGGTCGATGATCAATGGCCACACAACCCCCATTTTTGTCGAAAATAGCCATGAACGACCATTTTCAATAATACCGAAGGCTAACACCTACGGATTTTTAACCAAGAAATGGGGGTTGTGTGGCCATTGATCATCGACCAGACGCTCATACACCTCACCCCACATATGTTACCTTGCCATAGATCACATTCTTGGATTTCTGGTGGAGACCATTTCTTGGTCAAAAATCCGTAGGTGTTAGCCTTCGGTATTATTGTAAATGGTCATTCATGGCTATTTTCGACAAAAATGGGGGTTGTGTGGCCATTGATCATCGACCAGAGGCTCATACACCTCACCCCACATATGTTTTCTTGCCATAGATCACATTCTTGGATTTCTGGTGGGGACCATTTCTTGGTCAAAAATCCGTAGGTCTTAGCCTCTAGTATTATTGAAAATGGTCGCTCATGGCTATTTTCGGCAAAAATGGGGGTTGTGTGGCCATTGATCATCGACCAAACGCTCATACACCTCACCCCACATATGTTTCCTTGCCATAGAATGACCATTTACAATAATACCGAAGGCTAACACCTACGGATTTTTGACCAAGAAATGGTCTCCACCAGAAATCCAAGAATGTGATCTATGGCAAGGAAAGATATGTGGGGTGAGGTGTATGAGCCTCTAGTCGATGATCAATGGCCACACAACCCCCATTTTTGTCGAAAATAGCCATGAATGACCATTTTCAATAATACCGAAGGCTAGCACGTACGAGTTTTTAACCAAGAAATGGTTTCCACCAGAAATCCAAGAATGTAATCTATGGTGTGATCTATGGCAAGGAAACATAGGTGGGGTGAGGTGTATGAGCCTCTGGTCGACGATCAATGGCCACACAACCCTAATTTTTGTCGAAAATAGCCATGAACGACCATTTTCAATGACACTGAAGGCTAACACCTACGGATTTTTGACCAAGAAATGGTCTCCACCATAAATCCAAGAATGTGATCTATGGCAAGGAAACATATGTGGGGTGAGGTGTATGAGCGTCTTGTCGATGATCAATGGCCACACAACCCCCATTTTTGTCGAAAATAGCCATGAATGACCATTTTCAAAAATACCGGAGGCTAACACATTCGGATTTTTGACCAAGAAATGGTCTCCACCAGAAATCCAAGAATGTGATCTATGGCAAGGAAACATATGTGGGGTGAGGTGTGTGAGCCTCTAGTCGACGATCAATGGCCACACAACCCCCATTTTTTATGAAAATAGCCATGAGCGACCTTGAAAATAGCCATGAGCGACCTTGAAAATAGCCATGAACGACCATTTTCAATAATACCGAAGGCTAACACGTACGAGTTTTTAACCAAGAAATGGTTTCCACCAGAAATCCAAGAATGTAATCTATGGCAAGGAAACATATGTGGGGTGAGGTTTATGAGCCTCTAGTCGATGATAAATGGCCACACAACCCCCATTTTTTATGAAAATAGCCATGAGCGACCTTGAAAATAGCCATGAGCGACCATTTTCAATAATACTAGAGGCTAACACCTACGGATTTTAGACCAAGAAATGGTCTCCACCAGAAATCCAAGAATGTGATCTATGGCAAGGAAACATATGTGTAGTGAGGTGTATGAGCCTCTAGTCGATGATCAATGGCCACACAACCCCCATTTTTGTCGAAAATAGCCATGAATGACCATTTTCAATAATACCGAAGGCTAACAGCGACCATTTTCAATAATACTAGAGGCTAAGACCTACGGATTTTTGTCCAAGAAATGGTCTCCACCAGAAATCCAAGAATGTGATCTATGGCAAGGAAACATATGTGGGGTGAGGTTTATGAGCCTCTAGTCGATGATAAATGGCCACACAACCCCCATTTTTTATGAGCCTCTGGTCGATGATTAATGGCCACACAACCCCCATTTTTGTCGAAAATAGCCATGAATGACCATTTACAATAATACCGAAGGCTAACACCTACGGATTTTTGACCAAGAAATGGTCTCCACCAGAAATCCAAGAATGTGATCTATGGCAAGGAAACATATGTGGGGTGAGGTGTATGAGCCTATGGTCGATGATCAATGGCCACACAACCCCCATTTTGCCGAAAATAGCCATGAATGACCATTTTCAATAATACCGAAGGCTAAGACCTACGAATTTTTGACCAAGAAATGGTCTCCACCAGAAATCCAAGAATGTGATCTATGGCAAGGAAACATATGTGGGGTGAGGTGTATGAGCCTCTGGTCGATGATCAATGGCCACACAACCCCCATTTTTGTCGAAAATAGCCATGAACGACCATTTTCAATAATACCGAAGGCTAACACCTACGGATTTTTGACCAAGAAATGGTCTCCACCAGAAATCCAAGAATGCGATCTATGGCAAGGAAACATATGTGGGGTGAGGTGTATGAGCCTCTGGTCGACGATCAATGGCCACACAACCCTAATTTTTGTCGAAAATAGCCATGAACGACCATTTTCAATGACACTGAAGGCTAACACCTACAAATTTTTGACCAAGAAATGGTCTCCACCATAAATCCAAGAATGTGATCTATGGCAAGGAAACATATGTGGGGTGAGGTGTATGAGCCTCTAGTCGACGATCAATGGCCGCACAACCCCCATTTTGCCGAAAATAGCCATGAACGACCATTTTCAAAAATACCAAAGGCTAACACCAATGGATTTTTGACCAAGAAATGGTCTCCACCAGAAATCCAAGAATGTGATCTATGGCAAGGAAACATATGTGGGGTGAGGTGTACGAGCCTCTGGTCGATGATCAATGGCCACAGAACCCCCATTTTGCCGAAAATAGCCATGAATGACCATTTACAATAATACCGAAGGCTAACACCTACGGATTTTTGACCAAGAAATGGTCTCCACCAGAAATCCAAGAATGTGATCTATGGCAAGGAAACATATGTGGGGTGAGGTGTATGAGCCTCTAGTCGATGATCAATGGCCACACAACCCCCATTTTTGTCAAAAATAGCCATGAACGACCACTTTCAATAATACCGAAGGCTAACACCTACGGATTTTTGACAAAGAAATGGTCCATTTTGCCGAAAATAGCCATGAATGACCATTTACAATAATACCGAAGGCTAACACCTACGGATTTTTGACCAAGAAATGATCTCCACCAGAAATCCAAGAATGTGATCTATGGCAAGGAAACATATGTGGGGTGAGATTTATGAGCCTCTAGTCGATGATAAATGGCCACACAACCCCCATTTTTTATGAAAATAGCCATGAGCGACCATTTTCAATAATATTAGAGGCTAAGACCTACGGATTTTTGACCAAGAAATGGTCTCCACTAGAAATCCAAGAATGTGATTTACGACAAGGAAACATATGTGGGGTGAGGTGTATGAGCGTCTGGTCGATGATCAATGGCCACACAACCCCCATTTTTGTCGAAAATAGCCATGAACGACCATTTTCAATAATACAGAAGGCTAACACCTACGGATTTTTGACCAAGAAATCGTCTCCACCAGAAATCCAAGAATGTGATCTATGGCAAGGAAACATATGTGTAGTGAGGTGTACGAGCCTCTGGTCAATGATCAATGGCCACACAACCCCCATTTTTGTCGAAAATAGCCATGAACGACCATTTTCAATAATATCGAAGGCTAACACCTACGGATTTTTGACCAAGAAATGGTCTCCACCAGAAATCCAAGAATATTAGAGGCTAAGACCATTTCTTGGTCAAAAATCCGTACGTGTTAGCCTCTAGTATTATTGAAAATGGTCGCTCATGGCTATTTTCAAGGTCTCTCATGGCTATTTTCATAAAAAATGGGGGTTGTGTGGCCATTGATCATCGACCAGAGGCTCATACACCTCACCCCACATATGTTTCCTTGCCATAGATCACATTCTTGGATTTCTGGTGGAGACCATTTCTTGGTCAAAAATCCGTAGGTCTTAGCCTCTAGTATTATTGAAAATGGTCACTGTTAGCCTTCGGTATTATTGAAAATGGTCATTCATGGCTATTTTCGACAAAAATGGGGGTTGTGTGGCCATTGATCATCGACCAGAGGCTCATACACCTCACCCCACATATGTTTCCTTGCCATAGATCACATTCTTGGATTTTTGGTGGAGACCATTTCTTGGTCAAAAATCCGTAGGTCTTAGCCTCTAGTATTATTGAAAATGGTCGCTCATGGCTATTTTCGGCAAAAATGGGGGTTGTGTGGCCATTGATCATCGACCAGACGCTCATACACCTCACCCCACATATGTTTCCTTGCCATAGAATGACCATTTACAATAATACCGAAGGCTAACACCTACGGATTTTTGACCAAGAAATGGTCTCCACCAGAAATCCAAGAATGTGATCTATGGCAAGGAAACATATGTGGGGTGTGGTGTATGAGCCTCTGGTCGATGATCAATGGCCACACAACCCCCATTTTTGTCGAAAATAGCCATGAATGACCATTTTCAAAAATACCGAAGGCTAACACGTACGAGTTTTTAACCAAGAAATGGTTTCCACCAGAAATCCAAGAATGTGATCTATGGCAAGGAAACATATGTGGGGTGAGGTGTATGAGCGTCTGGTCGATGATCAATGGCCACACAACCCCCATTTTTGTCGAAAATAGCCATGAACGACCATGAAAATAGCCATGAGCGACCATTTTCAATAATACTAGAGGCCAACACCTACGGATTTTAGACCAAGAAATGGTCTCCACCAGAAATCCAAGAATGTGATCTATGACAAGGAAACATATGTGGGGTGAGGTGTATGAGCGTCTGGTCGATGATCAATGGCCACACAACCCCCATTTTTGTCGAAAATAGCCATGAACGACCATTTTCAATAATACCGAAGGCTAACACCTACGGATTTTTGACCAAGAAATGGTCTCCACCAGAAATCCAAGAATGTGATCTATGGCAAGGAAACATATGTGGGGTGAGGTGTATGAGCCTCTAGTCGATGATCAATGGCCAGACAACCCCCATTTTTGTCGAAAATAGCCATGAATGACCATTTTCAAAAATACCAAAGGCTAACACGTACGGATTTTTGACCAAGAAATGGTCTCCACCAGAAATCCAAGAATGTGATCTATGGCAAGGAAACATATGTGGGGTGAGGTGTACGAGCCTCTGGTCGATGATCAATGGCCACACAACCCCCATTTTGCCGAAAATAGCCATGAATGACCATTTTCAATAATACCAAAGGCTAACACGTACGAGTTTTTAACCAAGAAATGGTTTCCACCAGAAAATCCAAGAATGTAATCTATGGCAAGGAAACATATGTGGGGTGAGGTTTATGAGCCTCTAGTCGATGATAAATGGCCACACAACCCCCATTTTTTATGAAAATAGCCATGAGCGACCTTGAAAATAGCCATGAGCGACCATTTTCAATAATACTAGAGGCTAACACCTACGGATTTTAGACCAAGGAATGGTCTCCACCAGAAATCCAAGAATGTGATCTATGGCAAGGAAACATATGTGGGGTGAGGTGTATGAGCGTCTGGTCGATGATCAATGGCCACACAACCCGCCTATTTTTGTAGAAAATAGCATGAACGACCATTTTCAATAATACCGAAGGCTAACACCTACGGATTTTTGACCAAGAAATGGTCTCCACCAGAAATCCAAGAATGTGATCTATGGCAAGGAAACATATGTGGGGTGAGGTGTATCAGCCTCTGGTCGATGATCAATGGCCACACAACCCCCATTTTTGTCGAAAATAGCCATGAACGACCATTTTCAATAATATTAGAGGCTAAGACCTACGGATTTTTGACCAAGAAATGGTCTCCACCAGAAATCCAAGAATGTGATCTATGGCAAGGAAACATATGTGGGGTGAGGTGTATGAGCCTCTGGTCGATGATCAATGGCCACACAACCCCCATTTTTGTCGAAAATAGCCATGAACGACCATTTTCAATAATATCGAAGGCTAACACCTACGGATTTTTGACCAAGAAATGGTCTCCACCAGAAATCCAAGAATGTGATCTACGACAAGGAAACATATGTGGGGTGAGGTGTATGAGCCTCTGGTCGACGATCAATGGCCACACAACCCCCATTTTGCCGAAAATAGCCATGAATGACCATTTTCAATAATACCGAAGGCTAACACGTACGAGTTTTTAACCAAGAAATGGTTTCCACCAGAAATCCAAGAATGTAATCTATGGCAAGGAAACATATGTGGGGTGAGGTTTATGAGCCTCTAGTCGATGATAAATGGCCACACAACCCCCATTTTTTATGAAAATAGCCATGAGAGACCATTTTCAATAATACTAGAGGCTAACACCTACGGATTTTAGACCAAGAAATGGTCTCCACCAGAAATCCAAGAATGTGATCTATGGCAAGGAAACATATGTGGGGTGAGGTGTATGAGCGTCTGGTCGATGATCAATGGCCACACAACCCCCATTTTTTTATGAAAATAGCCATGAGCGACCATTTTCAATAATATTAGAGGCTAAGACCTACGGATTTTTGACCAAGAAATGGTCTCCACCAGAAATCCAAGAATGTGATCTATGGCAAGGAAACATATGTGGGGTGAGGTGTATGAGCCTCTGGTCGATGATCAATGGCCACACAACCCCCATTTTTGTCGAAAATAGCCATGAATGACCATTTACAATAATACCGAAGGCTAACACCTACGGATTTTTGACCAAGAAATGGTCCCCACCAGAAATCCAAGAATGTGATCTATGGCAAGGAAACATATGTGGGGTGAGGTGTATGAGCCTCTGGTCGATGATCAATGGCCACACAACCCCCATTTTTTATGAAAATAGCCATGAACGACCATTTTCAATAATACCGAAGGCTAACACCTACGGATTTTTGACCAAGAAATGGTCTCCACCAGAAATCCAAGAATGTGATCTATGGCAAGGAAACATATGTGGGGTGAGGTGTATGAGCCTCTGGTCGATGATCAATGGCCACACAACCCCCATTTTTGTCGAAAATAGCCATGAACGACCATTTTCAATAATACCGAAGGCTAACACCTACGGATTTTTGAACAAGAAATGGTCTCCACCAGAAATCCAAGAATGTGATCTATGGCAAGGAAACATATGTGGGGTGAGGTGTATGAGCGTCTGGACTCACTACACATATGTTTCCTTGCCATATATCACATTCTTGGATTTATGGTAGAGACCATTTCTTGGTCAAAAATCCGTAGGTGTTAGCCTTCGGTATTATTGAAAATGGTCATTCATGGCTATTTTCGACACAAATGGGGGTTGTGTGGCCATTGATCACCAACCAGAGGCTTGTACACCTCACCCCACATATGTTTCCTTGCCATAGATCACATTCTTGGATTTCTGGTGGAGACCATTTCTTGGTCAAAAATCCGTACGTGTTAGCCTTTGGTATTTTTGAAAATGGTCATTCATGGCTATTTTCGGCAAAATGGAGGTTGTGTGGCCATTGATCATCGACCAGAGGCTCATACACCTCACCCCACATATGTTTCCTTGCCATAGATCACATTCTTGGATTTCTGGTGGAGACCATTTCTTGGTCAAAAATCCGTAGGTCTTAGCCTCTAATATTATTGAAAATGGTCGCTCATGGCTATTTTCAAGGTCGCTCATGGATATTTTCATAAAAAATGGGTGTGGGGTGAGGTGTACGAGCCCCTGGTCGATGATCAATGGCCACACAACCCTAATTTTTGTCGAAAATAGCCATGAACGACCATTTTCAATGACACTGACGGCTAACACCTACGGAATTTTGACCAAGAAATGGTCTCCACCATAAATCCAAGAATGTGATATATGGCAAGGAAACATATGTGTAGTGAGGTGTATGAGCCTCTGGTCGATGATCAATGGCCACACAACCCCCATTTTGCCGAAAATAGCCATGAATGACCATTTTCAATAATACCGAAGGCTAACACGTACGAGTTTTTAACCAAGAAATGGTCTCCACCAGAAATCCAAGAATGTGATCTATGGCAAGGAAACATATGTGGGGTGAGGTGTATGAGCCTCTGGTCGATGATCAATGGCCACACAACCCCCATTTTTGTCGAAAATAGCCATGAGCGACCATTTTCAATAATATTAGAGGCTAAGACCTACGGATTTTTGACCAAGAAATGGTCTCCACCAGAAATCCAAGAATGTGATCTATGACAAGGAAACATATGTGGGGTGAGGTGTATGAGCCTCTGGTCGAAGATCAATGGCCACACAACCCCCATTTTTGTTGAAAATAGCCATGAATGACCATTTTCAAAAATACCAAAGGCTAACACATTCGGATTTTTGCCCAAGAAATGGTCTCCACCAGAAATCCAAGAATGTGATCTATGGCAAGGAAACATATGTGGGGTGAGGTGTACGAGCCTCTGGTCGATGATCAATGGCCACACAACCCCCATTTTGCCGAAAATAGCCATGAATGACCATTTTCAATAATACCGAAGGCTAACACGTACGAGTTTTTAACCAAGAAATGGTTTCCACCAGAAATCCAAGAATGTAATCTATGGCAAGGAAACATATGTGGGGTGAGGTTTATGAGCCTCTAGTCGATGATAAATGGCCACACAACCCCCATTTTTTATGAAAATAGCCATGAGCGACCTTGAAAATAGCCATGAGCGACCATTTTCAATAATACTAGAGGCTAACACCTACGGATTTTAGACCAAGAAATGGTCTCCACCAGAAATCCAAGAATGTGATCTATGGCAAGGAAACATATGTGGGGTGAGGTGTATGAGCGTCTGGTCGATGATCAATGGCCACACAACCCCCATTTTTGTCGAAAATAGCCATGAACGACCATTTTCAATAATATCGAAGGCTAACACCTACGGATTTTTTTACCAAGAAATGGTCTCCACCAGAAATCCAAGAATGTGATCTACGACAAGGAAACATATGTGGGGTGAGGTGTATGAGCGTCTGGTCGATGATCAATGGCCACACAACCCCCATTTTTGTCGAAAATAGCCATGAACGACCATTTTCAATAATACCGAAGGCTAACACCTACGGATTTTTGACCAAGAAATGGTCTCCACCAGAAATCCAAGAATGTGATCTATGGCAAGGAAACATATGTGGGGTGAGGTGTACGAGCCTCTGGTCGATGATCAATGGCCACACAACCCCCATTTTGCCGAAAATAGCCATGAGCGACCATTTTCAATAATATTAGAGGCTAAGACCTACGGATTTTTGACCAAGAAATGGTCTCCACCAGAAATCCAAGAATGTGATCTATGACAAGGAAACATATGTGGGGTGAGGTGTATGAGCCTCTGGTCGACGATCAATGGCCACACAACCCCCATTTTGCCGAAAATAGCCATGAATGACCATTTTCAATAATACCAAAGGCTAACACGTACGAGTTTTTAACCAAGAAATGGTTTCCACCAGAAATCCAAGAATGTAATCTATGGCAAGGAAACATATGTGGGGTGAGGTTTATGAGCCTCTAGTCGATGATAAATGGCCACACAACCCCCATTTTTTATGAAAATAGCCATGAGCGACCTTGAAAATAGCCATGAGCGACCATTTTCAATAATACTAGAGGCTAAGACCTACGGATTTTTGACCAAGAAATGGTCTCCACCAGAAATCCAAGAATGTGATCTATGGCAAGGAAACATATGTGGGGTGAGGTGTATGAGCCTCTGGTCGATGATCTATGGCCACACAACCCCCATTTTTGTCGAAAATAGCCATGAACGACCATTTTCAATAATATCGAAGGCTAACACCTACGGATTTTTGACCAAGAAATGGTCTCCACCAGAAATCCAAGAGTGTGATCTACGACAAGGAAACATATGTGGGGTGAGGTGTTTGAGCCTCTGGTCGATGATCAATGGCCACACAACCCCCATTTTTGCCGAAAATAGCCATGAATAACCATTTTCAATAATACCGAAGGCTAACACGTACGGATTTTTGACCAAGAAATGGTCTCCACCAGAAATCCAAGAATGTGATCTATGGCAAGGAAACATATGTGGGGTGAGGTGTATGAGCCTCTGGTCGATGATCAATGGCCACACAACCCCCATTTTTGTCGAAAATAGCCATGAACGACCATTTTCAATAATATCGAAGGCTAACACCTACGGATTTTTGACCAAGAAATGGTCTCCACCAGAAATCCAAGAATGTGATCTATGGCAAGGAAACATATGTGGGGTGAGGTTTATGAGCCTCTAGTCGATGATAAATGGCCACACAACCCCCATTTTTTATGAAAATAGCCATGAGCGACCATTTTCAATAATACTAGAGGCTAACACCTACGGATTTTAGACCAAGAAATGGTCTCCACCAGAAATCCAAGAATGTGATCTAAGGCAAGGAAACATATGTGGGGTGAGGTGTACGAGCCTCTGGTCGATGATCAATGGCCACACAACCCCCATTTTTGTCGAAAATAGCCATGAACGACCATTTTCAATAATATCGAAGGCTAACACCTACGGATTTTTGACCAAGAAATGGTCTCCACCATAAATCCAAGAATGTGATCTATGGCAAGGAAACATATGTGGGGTGAGGTGTATGAGCCTTTGGTCGATGATCAATGGCCACACAACCCCCATTTTTGTCGAAAATAGCCATGAACGACCATTTTCAATAATATCGAAGGCTAACACGTACGAGTTTTTAACCAAGAATTGGTTTCCACCAGAAATCCAAGAATGTAATCTATGGCAAGGAAACATATGTGGGGTGAGGTGTATGAGCCTCTGGTCGATGATAAATGGCCACACAACCCCCATTTTTTATGAAAATAGCCATGAACGACCATTTTCAATAATACCGAAGGCTAACACCTACAGATTTTTGACCAAGAAATGGTCTCCACCAGAAATCCAAGAATGTGATCTATAGCAAGGAAACATATGTGGGGTGAGGTGTATGAGCCTCTGGTCGATGATCAATGGTCACACAACCCCATTTTTGTCGAAAATAGCCAGGAGCAGCAATTTTCAATGACACTGATGGCTAACACCTATGGATTTTTGACCAGAAATGGTCTCCACCAGAAATCCAAGAATGTGGTCTATGGCAAGGAAACATATGTGGGGTGAGGTGTATGAGCCTTTGGTCGATGATCAATGGCCACACAACCCCCATTTTTGTCGAAAATAGCTATGAACGACCATTTTCAATAATACCGAAGGCTAACACCTACGGATTTTTGACCAAGAAATGGTCTCCACCAGAAATCCAAGAATGTGATCTATAGCAAGAAAACGTATGTGGGGTGAAGTGTACGAGCCTCTAGTCAATGATAAATGGCCACACAACCCCCATTTTTGTCGAAAATAGTGATCAACGACCATTTTCAATAATACTGAAGGCTAACACGTATGGATTTTTGACCAAGAAATGGTCTCCACCAAAAATCCAAGAATGTGATCTATGGCAAGAAAACATACGTGGGGTGAGGTGTATGAGCCTCTGGTCGAAGATCAATGGCCACACAACCCCATTTGTGTCGAAAATAGCCATGAACGACCATTTACAATAATACCGAAGGCTAACAACTACGGATTTTTGACCAAGAGAAGATCTCCACCAGAAATCCAAGAATGTGATCTATGGCAAGGAAACATATGTGGGGTGAGGTGTACGAGCCTCAGATCGATGATCAATGGCCACACAACCCCCATTTTTGTCGAAAATAGCCATGAACGACCATTTTCAATAATATCGAAGGCTAACACCTACGGATTTTTGACCAAGAAATGGTCTCCACCAGAAATCCAAGAATGTGATCTATGGCAAGGAAACATATGTGGGGTGAGGTTTATGAGCCTCTAGTCGATGATAAATGGCCACACAACCCCCATTTTTTATGAAAATAGCCATGAGCGACCATTTTCAATAATACTAGAGGCTAACACCTACGGATTTTAGACCAAGAAATGGTCTCCACCAGAAATCCAAGAATGTGATCTATGGCAAGGAAACATATGTGGGGTGAGGTGTACGAGCCTCTGGTCGATGATCAATGGCCACACAACCCCCATTTTTGTCGAAAATAGCCATGAACGACCATTTTCAATAATATCGAAGGCTAACACCTACGGATTTTTGACCAAGAAATGGTCTCCACCATAAATCCAAGAATGTGATCTATGGCAAGGAAACATATGTGGGGTGAGGTGTATGAGCCTTTGGTCGATGATCAATGGCCACACAACCCCCATTTTTGTCGAAAATAGCCATGAACGACCATTTTCAATAATATCGAAGGCTAACACGTACGAGTTTTTAACCAAGAATTGGTTTCCACCAGAAATCCAAGAATGTAATCTATGGCAAGGAAACATATGTGGGGTGAGGTGTATGAGCCTCTGGTCGATGATAAATGGCCACACAACCCCCATTTTTTATGAAAATAGCCATGAACGACCATTTTCAATAATACCGAAGGCTAACACCTACAGATTTTTGACCAAGAAATGGTCTCCACCAGAAATCCAAGAATGTGATCTATGGCAAGGAAACATATGTGGGGTGAGGTGTATGAGCCTCTGGTCGATGATCAATGGTCACACAACCCCATTTTTGTCGAAAATAGCCAGGAGCAGCAATTTTCAATGACACTAATGGCTAACACCTATGGATTTTTGACCAGAAATGGTCTCCACCAGAAATCCAAGAATGTGGTCTATGGCAAGGAAACATATGTGGGGTGAGGTGTATGAGCCTTTGGTCGATGATCAATGGCCACACAACCCCCATTTTTGTCGAAAATAGCTATGAACGACCATTTTCAATAATACCGAAGGCTAACACCTACGGATTTTTGACCAAGAAATGGTCTCCACCAGAAATCCAAGAATGTGATCTATAGCAAGAAAACGTATGTGGGGTGAAGTGTACGAGCCTCTAGTCAATGATAAATGGCCACACAACCCCCATTTTTGTCGAAAATAGTGATCAACGACCATTTTCAATAATACTGAAGGCTAACACGTATGGATTTTTGACCAAGAAATGGTCTCCACCAAAGATCCAAGAATGTGATCTATGGCAAGAAAACATACGTGGGGTGAGGTGTATGAGCCTCTGGTCGAAGATCAATGGCCACACAACCCCATTTGTGTCGAAAATAGCCATGAACGACCATTTACAATAATACCGAAGGCTAACAACTACGGATTTTTGACCAAGAGAAGATCTCCACCAGAAATCCAAGAATGTGATCTATGGCAAGGAAACATATGTGGGGTGAGGTGTACGAGCCTCAGATCGATGATCAATGGCCACACAACCCCCATTTTTGTCGAAAATAGCCATGAACGACCATTTTCAATACTTCCGAAGGCTAACACCTACGGATTTTTTACCAAGAAATCGTCTCCACCAGAAATCCAAGAATATGATCTATGGCAAGGAAACATATTGGGGTGAGGTGTACGAGCCTCTGGTCGATGATCAGTGGCCACACAACCCCCATTTTTTGTCGAAAATAGTGATCAACGACCATTTTCAATAATACTGAAGGCTAACACGTATGGATTTTGCCCAAGAAATGGTCTCCACCAGAAATCCAAGAGTGTGCTCTATGGCAAGGAAACGTATGTGGGGTGAGGTGTATGAGCCTCTGGTCGATGATCAATGGCCACACAACCCCCATTTTTGTCGAAAACAGCCATGAACGACCATTTTCAATAATACCGAAGGCTAACACGTACGGATTTTTGACCAAGAAATGGTCTCCACGAGAAATCCAAGATTGTGATCTATGGCAATTAAACATATGTGGGGTGAGGTGTACGAGCCTCTGGTCGATGTTAAATGGCCACACAACCCCCTTTTTTGTCGAAAATAGCCATGAACGACTATTTTCATTAATACCGAAGGCTAACACCTACGGATTTTTGACCAAGAAATGGTCACCACCAGAAATCCAAGAATGTGGTCTATGGCAAGGAAACACATGTGGGTGAGGTGTATGAGCCTTTGGTCGATTATCAATTGCCACACAACCCTCATTTTTGTCGAAAGTAGGCATGAACGACCATTTTCAATAATACCGAAGGCTAACACCTACGGATTTTTGACCAAGAAATGGTCTCCACCAGAAATCCAAGAATGTGATATATGGCAAGGAAACTTATGTGGGGTGAGGTGTACGATCCTCTGGTCGATGATCAATGGCGACACAACCCCCATTTTTTGTCAAAAATAGCCACGAATGACCATTTTCAATGACACTGAAGGCTAACACCTATGAATTTTTGACCAACAAATGGTCTCCACGAGAAATCCAAGATTATGATCTATGGCAAGAAAACATATGTGGGGTGAAGTGTACGAGCCTCTGGTCGATGATCAATGGCAACACAACCCCCATTTTTGTCGAAAATAGCCATGAACGACCATTTTCAATAATACCGAAGGCTAACACGTACGAGTTTTCGACCAAGAAATGGTCTCCACCAGAAATCCAAGAATGTGATCTATGGCAAGGAAACATATGTGGGGTGAGGTGTACGAGCCTCTGGTCGATGATCAATGGCCACACAACCCCCATTTTTGTCGAAAATAGCCATGAACGACCATTTTCAATAATACCGAAGGCTAACACCTACGGATTTTTGACCAAGAAATGGTCTCCACCAGAAATCCAAGAATGTGATCTACGACAAGGAAACATATGTGGGGTGAGGTGTATGAGCGTCTGGTCGATGATCAATGGCCACACAACCCCCATTTTTGTCGAAAATAGCCATGAATGACCATTTACAATAATAACGAAGGCTAACACCTACCGGATTTTTGACCAAGAAATGGTCTCCACCAGAAATCCAAGAATGTGATCTATGGCAAGGAAACATATGTGGGGTGAGGTGTATGAGCCTCTGGTCGATGATCAATGGCCACACAACCCCTATTTTTTATGAAAATAGCCATGAGCGACCTTGAAAATAGCCATGAGCGACCATTTTCAATAATACTAGAGGCTAACACGTACGGATTTTTGACCAAGAAATGGTCTCCACCAGAAATCCAAGAATGTGATCTATGGCAAGGAAACATATGTGGGGTGAGGTGTATGAGCCTCTGGTCGATGATCAATGGCCACACAACCCCCATTTTTGTCGAAAATAGCCATGAATGACTATTTTCAATGACACTGAAGGCTAACACCTATGGATTTTTGACCAAGAAATGGTCTCCACCAGAAATCCAAGAATGTGATCTATGGCAAGGAAACATATGTGGGGTGAGGTGTATGAGCCTCTGGTCGACGACCATTTTCAATAATACTAGAGGCTAACACCTACGAATTTTAGACCAAGAAATGGTCTCCACCAGAAATCCAAGAATGTGATCTATGGCAAGGAAACATATGTGGGGTGAGGTGTATGAGCGTCTGGTCGATGATCAATGGCCACACAACCCCCATTTTTGTCGAAAATAGCCATGAACGACCATTTTCAATAATACCGAGGGCTAACACCTACGGATTTTTGACCAAGAAATGGTCTCCACCAGAAATCCAAGAATGTGATCTATGGCAAGGAAACATATGTGGGGTGAGGTGTATGAGCCTCTAGTCGATGATCAATGGCCACACAACCCCCATTTTTGTCGAAAATAGCCATGAATGACCATTTTCAAAAATACCAAAGGCTAACACGTACGGATTTTTAACCAAGAAATGGTCTCCACCAGAAATCCAAGAATGTGATCTATGGCAAGGAAACATATGTGGGGTGAGGTGTATGAGCCTCTGGTCGACGATCAATGGCCACACAACCCCCATTTTGCCGAAAATAGCCATGAATGACCATTTTCAATAATACCGAAGGCTAAGACCTACGGATTTTTGACCAAGAAATGGTCTCCACCAGAAATCCAAGAATGTGATATATGGCAAGGAAACATATGTGGGGTGAGGTGTATGAGCCTCTGGTCGATGATCAATGGCACACAACCCCCATTTTTGTCGAAAATAGCCATGAACGACAATTTTCAATAATACCGAAGGCTAACACCTACGGATTTTTGACCAAGAAATGGCCTCCACCAGAAATCCAAGAATGTGATCTACGACAAGGAAACATATGTGGGGTGAGGTGTATGAGCCTCTGGTCGATGATCAATGGCCACACAACCCCCATTTTTTATGAAAATATCCATGAATGACCATTTTCAAAAATACCAAAGGCTAACACGTACGGATTTTTAACCAAGAAATGGTCTCCACCAGTAATCCAAGAATGTGATCTATGGCAAGGAAACATATGTGGGGTGAGGTGTATGAGCCTCTAGTCGACGATCAATGGCCACACAACCCCCATTTTGCCGAAAATAGCCATGAATGACCATTTTCAATAATACCGAAGGCTAAGACCTACGGATTTTTGACCAAGAAATGGTCTCCACCAGAAATCCAAGAATGTGATCTATGGCAAGGAAACATATGTGGGGTGAGGTGTATGAGCCTCTGTTCGATGATCAATGGCCACACAACCCCCATTTTTGTCGAAAATAGCCATGAACGACCATTTTCAATAATATCGAAGGCTAACACCTACGGATTTTTGACCAAGAAATGGTCTCCACCAGAAATCCAAGAATGTGATCTACGACAAGGAAACATATGTGGGGTGAGGTGTATGAGCCTCTGGTCGATGATCAATGGCCACACAACCCCCATTTTTATGAAAATAGCCATGAATGACCATTTTCAAAAATACCAAAGGCTAACACGTACGGATTTTTAACCAAAAATGGTCTCCACCAGAAATCCAAGAATGTGATCTATGGCAAGGAAACATATGTGGGGTGAGGTGTATGAGCCTCTGGTCGACGATCAATGGCCACACAACCCCCATTTTTTATGAAAATAGCCATGAGCGACCTTGAAAATAGCCATGAGCGACCATTTTCAATAATACTAGAGGCTAAGACCTACGGATTTTTGACCAAGAAATGGTCTCCACCAGAAATCCAAGAATGTGATCTACGACAAGGAAACATATGTGGGGTGAGGTTTATGAGCCTCTAATCGATGATAAATAGCCACACAACACCCATTTTTTATGAAAATAGCCATGAGCGACCTTGAAAATAGCCATGAGCGACCATTTTCAATAATACTAGAGGCTAACACCTATGGATTTTTGACCAAGAAATGGTCTCCACCAGAAATCCAAGAATGTGATCTACGACAAGGAAACATATGTGGGGTGAGGTGTATGAGCCTCTGGTCGATGATCAATGGCCACACAACCCCCATTTTTGTCGAAAATAGCCATGAACGACCATTTTCAATAATAACGAAGGCTAACACCTACAGATTTTTGACCAAGAAATGGTCTCCACAAGAAATCCAAGAATGTGATCTATGGCAAGGAAACATATGTGGGGTGAGGTGTATGAGCCTCTAGTCGATGATCAATGGCCACACAACCCCCATTTTTGTCGAAAATAGCCATGAATGACGATTTTCAAAAATACCAAAGGCTAACACGTACGGATTTTTTACCAAGAAATGGTCTCCACCAGAAATCCAAGAATGTGATCTATGGCAAGGAAACATATGTGGGGTGAGGTGTACGAGCCTCTGGTCGATGATCAATGGCCACACAACCCCCATTTTGCCGAAAATAGCCATGAACGACCATTTTCAATAATACCGAAGGCTAACACGTACGAGTTTTTAACCAAGAAATGGTCTCCACCAGAAATCCAAGAATGTGATCTATGGCAAGGAAACATATGTGGGGTGAGGTTTATGAGCCTCTAGTCGATGATAAATGGCCACACAACCCCCATTTTTTATGAAAATAGCCATGAGCGACCATTTTCAATAATACTAGAGGCTAAGACCTACGGATTTTTGACCAAGAAATGGTCTCCACCAGAAATCCAAGAATGTGATCTATGGCAAGGAAACATATGTGGGGTGAGGTGTATGAGCCTCTGGTCGATGATCAATGGCCACACAACCCCCATTTTGTCGAAAATAGCCATGAATGACCATTTTCAATAATACCGAAGGCTAATACGTACGAGTTTTTAACCAAGAAATGGTTTCCACCAGAAATCCAAGAATGTAATCTATGGCAAGGAAACATATGTGGGGTGAGGTGTACGAGCCTCTGGTCGATGATCAATGGCCACACAACCCCCATTTTTTATGAAAATAGCCATGAGCGACCATTTTCAATAATACTAGAGGCTAACACCTACGGATTTTAGACCAAGAAATGGTCTCCACCAGAAATCCAAGAATGTAATCTATGGCAAGGAAACATATGTGGGGTGAGGTGTATGAGCCTCTGGTCGATGATCAATGGCCACACAACCCCCATTTTTGTCGAAAATAGCCATGAACGACCATTTTCAATAATATCGAAGGCTAACACCTACGGATTTTTGACCAAGAAATGGTCTCCACCAGAAATCCAAGAATGTGATCTATGGCAAGCAAACATATGTGGGGTGAGGTGTATGAGCCTCTGGTCGATGATCAATGGCCACACAACCCCCATTTTTGTCGAAAATAGCCATGAATGACCATTTTCAATAATACCGAAGGCTAACACCTACGGATTTTTGACCAAGAAATGGTCTCCACCAGAAATCCAAGAATGTGATCTATGGCAAGGAAACATATGTGGGGTGAGGTGTACGAGCCTCTGGTCGATGATCAATGGCCACACAACCCCCATTTTGCCGAAAATAGCCATGAACGACCATTTTCAATAATACCGAAGGCTAACACCTACGGATTTTTGACCAAGAAATGGTTTCCACCAGAAATCCAAGAATGTGATCTATGGCAAGGAAACATATGTGGGGTGAGGTGTATGAGCCTCTGGTCGATGATCAATGGCCACACAACCCAAATTTTTGTTCGAAAATAGCCATGAACGACCATTTTCAATAATATCGAAGGCTAACACCTACGGATTTTTGACCAAGAAATGGTCTCCACCAGAAATCCAAGAATGTGATCTACGACAAGGAAACATATGTGGGGTGAGGTGTATGAGCCTCTGGTCGACGATCAATGGCCACACAACCCCCATTTTGCTGAAAATAGCCATGAATGACCATTTTCAATAATACCGAAGGCTAACACGTACGAGTTTTTAACCAAGAAATGGTTTCCACCAGAAATCCAAGAATGTAATCTATGGCAAGGAAACATATGTGGGGTGAGGTTTATGAGCCTCTAGTCGATGATAAATGGCCACACAACCCCCATTTTTTTATGAAAATAGCCATGAGCGACCTTGAAAATAGCCATGAGCGACCATTTTCAATAATACTAGAGGCTAACACCTACGGATTTTAGACCAAGAAATGGTCTCCACCAGAAATCCAAGAATGTGATCTATGGCAAGGAAACATATGTGGGGTGAGGTGTATGAGCGTCTGGTCGATGATCAATGGCCACACAACCCCCATTTTTGTCGAAAATAGCCATGAACGACCATTTTCAATAATACCGAAGGCTAACACCTACGGATTTTTGACCAAGAAATGGTCTCCACCAGAAATCCAAGAATGTGATCTATGGCAAGGAAACATATGTGGGGTGAGGTGTATGAGCCTCTGGTCGATGATCAATGGCCACACAACCCCCATTTTTGTCGAAAATAGCTATGAACGACCATTTTCAATAATACCGAAGGCTAACACCTATGGATTTTTGACCAGAAATGGTGTCCACCAGAAATCCAAGAATGTGGTCTATGGCAAGGAAACATATGTGGGGTGAGGTGTATGAGCCTTTGGTCGATGATCAATGGCCACACAACCCCCATTTTTGTCGAAAATAGCTATGAACGACCATTTTCAATAATACCGAAGGCTAACACCTACGGATTTTTGACCAAGAAATGGTCTCCACCAGAAATCCAAGAATGTGATCTATAGCAAGAAAACGTATGTGGGGTGAAGTGTACGAGCCTCTAGTCAATGATAAATGGCCACACAACCCCCATTTTTGTCGAAAATAGTGATCAACGACCATTTTCAATAATACTGAAGGCTAACACGTATGGATTTTTGACCAAGAAATGGTCTCCACCAAAAATCCAAGAATGTGATCTATGGCAAGAAAACATACGTGGGGTGAGGTGTATGAGCCTCTGGTCGAAGATCAATGGCCACACAACCCCATTTGTGTCGAAAATAGCCATGAACGACCATTTACAATAATACCGAAGGCTAACAACTACGGATTTTTGACCAAGAGAAGATCTCCACCTAGAAATCCAAGAATGTGATCTATGGCAAGGAAACATATGTGGGGTGAGGTGTACGAGCTTCAGATCGATGATCAATGGCCACACAACCCCCATTTTTGTCGAAAATAGCCATGAACGACCATTTTCAATACTTCCGAAGGCTAACACCTACGGATTTTTGACCAAGAAATCGTCTCCACCAGAAATCCAAGAATATGATCTATGGCAAGGAAACATATTGGGGTGAGGTGTACGAGCCTCTGGTCGATGATCAGTGGCCACACAACCCCCATTTTTTGTCGAAAATAGTGATCAACGACCATTTTCAATAATACTGAAGGCTAACACGTATGGATTTTGCCCAAGAAATGGTCTCCACCAGAAATCCAAGAGTGTGCTCTATGGCAAGGAAACGTATGTGGGGTGAGGTGTATGAGCCTCTGGTCGATGATCAATGGCCACACAACCCCCATTTTTGTCGAAAACAGCCATGAACGACCATTTTCAATAATACCGAAGGCTAACACGTACGGATTTTTGACCAAGAAATGGTCTCCACGAGAAATCCAAGATTGTGATCTATGGCAATTAAACATATGTGGGGTGAGGTGTACGAGCCTCTAGTCGATGTTAAATGGCCACACAACCCCCTTTTTTGTCGAAAATAGCCATGAACGACTATTTTCATTAATACCGAAGGCTAACACCTACGGATTTTTGACCAAGAAATGGTCACCACCAGAAATCCAAGAATGTGGTCTATGGCAAGGAAACACATGTGGGTGAGGTGTATGAGCCTTTGGTCGATTATCAATTGCCACACAACCCTCATTTTTGTCGAAAGTAGCCATGAACGACATTTTCAATAATACCGAAGGCTAACACCTACGGATTTTTGACCAAGAAATGGTCTCCACCAGAAATCCAAGAATGTGATATATGGCAAGGAAACTTATGTGGGGTGAGGTGTACGATCCTCTGGTCGATGATCAATGGCGACACAACCCCAATTTTTTGTCGAAAATAGCCACGAATGACCATTTTCAATGACACTGAAGGCTAACACCTATGAATTTTTGACCAACAAATGGTCTCCACGAGAAATCCAAGATTATGATCTATGGCAAGAAAACATATGTGGGGTGAAGTGTACGAGCCTCTGGTCGATGATCAATGGCAACACAACCCCCATTTTTGTCGAAAATAGCCATGAACGACCATTTTCAATAATACCGAAGGCTAACACGTACGAGTTTTTGACCAAGAAATGGTCTCCACCAGAAATCCAAGAATGTGATCTATGTCAAGGAAACATATGTGGGGTGAGGTGTACGAGCCTCTGGTCGATGATCAATGGCCACACAACCCTCATTTTTGTCGAAAATAGCCATGAACGACCATTTTCAATAATACCGAAGGCTAACACCTACGGATTTTTGACCAAGAAATGGTCTCCACCAGAAATCCAAGAATGTGATCTACGACAAGGAAACATATGTGGGGTGAGGTGTATGAGCGTCTGGTCGATGATCAATGGCCACACAACCCCCATTTTTGTCGAAAATAGCCATGAATGACCATTTACAATAATAACGAAGGCTAACACCTACGGATTTTTGACCAAGAAATGGTCTCCACCAGAAATCCAAGAATGTGATCTATGGCAAGGAAACATATGTGGGGTGAGGTGTATGAGCCTCTGGTCGATGATCAATGGCCACACAACCCCTATTTTTTATGAAAATAGCCATGAGCGACCTTGAAAATAGCCATGAGCGACCATTTTCAATAATACTAGAGGCTAACACGTACGGATTTTTGACCAAGAAATGGTCTCCACCAGAAATCCAAGAATGTGATCTATGTCAAGGAAACATATGTGGGGTGAGGTGTATGAGCCTCTGGTCGATGATCAATGGCCACACAACCCCCATTTTTGTCGAAAATAGCCATGAATGACTATTTTCAATGACACTGAAGGCTAACACCTATGGATTTTTGACCAAGAAATGGTCTCCACCAGAAATCCAAGAATGTGATCTATGGCAAGGAAACATATGTGGGGTGAGGTGTATGAGCCTCTGGTCGACGACCATTTTCAATAACACTAGAGGCTAACACCTACGAATTTTAGACCAAGAAATGGTCTCCACCAGAAATCCAAGAATGTGATCTATGGCAAGGAAACATATGTGGGGTGAGGTGTATGAGCGTCTGGTCGATGATCAATGGCCACACAACCCCCATTTTTGTCGAAAATAGCCATGAACGACCATTTTCAATAATACCGAGGGCTAACACCTACGGATTTTTGACCAAGAAATGGTCTCCACCAGAAATCCAAGAATGTGATCTATGGCAAGGAAACATATGTGGGGTGAGGTGTATGAGCCTCTAGTCGATGATCAATGGCCACACAACCCCCATTTTTGTCGAAAATAGCCATGAATGACCATTTTCAAAAATACCAAAGGCTAACACGTACGGATTTTTAACCAAGAAATGGTCTCCACCAGAAATCCAAGAATGTGATCTATGGCAAGGAAACATATGTGGGGTGAGGTGTATGAGCCTCTGGTCGACGATCAATGGCCACACAACCCCCATTTTGCCGAAAATAGCCATGAATGACCATTTTCAATAATACCGAAGGCTAAGACCTACGGATTTTTGACCAAGAAATGGTCTCCACCAGAAATCCAAGAATGTGATCTATGGCAAGGAAACATATGTGGGGTGAGGTGTATGAGCCTCTGTTCGATGATCAATGGCCACACAACCCCCATTTTTGTCGAAAATAGCCATGAACGACCATTTTCAATAATATCGAAGGCTAACACCTACGGATTTTTGACCAAGAAATGGTCTCCACCAGAAATCCAAGAATGTGATCTACGACAAGGAAACATATGTGGGGTGAGGTGTATGAGCCTCTGGTCGATGATCAATGGCCACACAACCCCCATTTTTATGAAAATAGCCATGAATGACCATTTTCAAAAATACCAAAGGCTAACACGTACGGATTTTTAACCAAAAATGGTCTCCACCAGAAATCCAAGAATGTGATCTATGACAAGGAAACATATGTGGGGTGAGGTGTATGAGCCTCTGGTCGACGATCAATGGCCACACAACCCCCATTTTTTATGAAAATAGCCATGAGCGACCTTGAAAATAGCCATGAGCGACCATTTTCAATAATACTAGAGGCTAAGACCTACAGATTTTTTACCAAGAAATGGTCTCCACCAGAAATCCAAGAATGTGATCTACGACAAGGAAACATATGTGGGGTGAGGTTTATGAGCCTCTAATCGATGATAAATAGCCACACAACACCCATTTTTTATGAAAATAGCCATGAGCAACCTTGAAAATAGCCATGAGCGACCATTTTCAATAATACTAGAGGCTAACACCTACGGATTTTTGACCAAGAAATGGTCTCCACCAGAAATCCAAGAATGTGATCTACGATAAGGAAACATATGTGGGGTGAGGTGTATGAGCCTCTGGTCGATGATCAATGGCCACACAACCCCCATTTTTGTCGAAAATAGCCATGAACGACCATTTTCAATAATAACGAAGGCTAACACCTACAGATTTTTGACCAAGAAATGGTCTCCACAAGAAATCCAAGAATGTGATCTATGGCAAGGAAACATATGTGGGGTGAGGTGTATGAGCCTCTAGTTGATGATCAATGGCCACACAACCCCCATTTTTGTCGAAAATAGCCATGAATGACGATTTTCAAAAATACCAAAGGCTAACACGTACGGATTTTTTACCAAGAAATGGTCTCCACCAGAAATCCAAGAATGTGATCTATGGCAAGGAAACATATGTGGGGTGAGGTGTACGAGCCTCTGGTCGATGATCAATGGCCACACAACCCCCATTTTGCCGAAAATAGCCATGAACGACCATTTTCAATAATACCGAAGGCTAACACGTACGAGTTTTTAACCAAGAAATGGTCTCCACCAGAAATCCAAGAATGTGATCTATGGCAAGGAAACATATGTGGGGTGAGGTTTATGAGCCTCTAGTCGATGATAAATGGCCACACAACCCCCATTGTTTATGAAAATAGCCATGAGCGACCATTTTCAATAATACTAGAGGCTAAGACCTACGGATTTTTGACCAAGAAATGGTCTCCACCAGAAATCCAAGAATGTGATCTATGGCAAGGAAACATATGTGGGGTGAGGTGTATGAGCCTCTGGTCGATGATCAATGGCCACACAACCCCCATTTTGCCGAAAATAGCCATGAATGACCATTTTCAATAATACCGAAGGCTAACTACGTACGAGTTTTTAACCAAGAAATGGTTTCCACCTAGAAATCCAAGAATGTAATCTATGGCAAGGAAACATATGTGGGGTGAGGTGTACGAGCCTCTGGTCGATGATCAATGGCCACACAACCCCCATTTTTTATGAAAATAGCCATGAGCGACCATTTTCAATAATACTAGAGGCTAACACCTACGGATTTTAGACCAAGAAATGGTCTCCACCAGAAATCCAAGAATGTAATCTATGGCAAGGAAACATATGTGGGGTGAGGTGTATGAGCCTCTGGTCGATGATCAATGGCCACACAACCCCCATTTTTGTCGAAAATAGCCATGAACGACCATTTTCAATAATATCGAAGGCTAACACCTACGGATTTTTGACCAAGAAATGGTCTCCACCAGAAATCCAAGAATGTGATCTATGGCAAGGAAACATATGTGGGGTGAGGTGTATGAGCCTCTGGTCGATGATCAATGGCCACACAACCCCCATTTTTGTCGAAAATAGCCATGAATGACCATTTTCAATAATACCGAAGGCTAACACCTACGGATTTTTGACCAAGAAATGGTCTCCACCAGAAATCCAAGAATGTGATCTATGGCAAGGAAACATATGTGGGATGAGGTGTACGAGCCTCTGGTCGATGATCAATGGCCACACAACCCCCATTTTGCCGAAAATAGCCATGAACGACCATTTTCAATAATACCGAAGGCTAACACCTACGGATTTTTGACCAAGAAATGGTTTCCACCAGAAATCCAAGAATGTGATCTATGGCAAGGAAACATATGTGGGGTGAGGTGTATGAGCCTCTGGTCGATGATCAATGGCCACACAACCCAAATTTTTGTCGAAAATAGCCATGAACGACCATTTTCAATAATATCGAAGGCTAACACCTACGGATTTTTGACCAAGAAATGGTCTCCACCAGAAATCCAAGAATGTGATCTACAACAAGGAAACATATATGGGGTGAGGTGTATGAGCCTCTGGTCGACGATCAATGGCCACACAACCCCCATTTTGCCTGAAAATAGCAATGAATGACCATTTTCAATAATACCGAAGGCTAACACGTACGAGTTTTTAACCAAGAAATGGTTTCCACCAGAAATCCAAGAATGTAATCTATGGCAAGGAAACATATGTGGGGTGATGTTTATGAGCCTCTAGTCGATGATAAATGGCCACACAACCCCCATTTTTTATGAAAATAGCCATGAGCGACCTTGAAAATAGCCATGAGCGACCATTTTCAATAATACTAGAGGCTAACACCTACGGATTTTAGACCAAGAAATGGTCTCCACCAGAAATCCAAGAATGTGATCTATGGCAAGGAAACATGGGG
>NW_023366810.1:0-85542 GCF_902167145.1 Zea mays | reverse complement strand
GAGCGACCTTGAAAATAGCCATGAACGACCATTTTCAATAATACCGAAGGCTAACACGTACGAGTTTTTAACCAAGAAATGGTTTCCACCAGAAATCCAAGAATGTAATCTATGGCAAGGAAACATATGTGGGGTGAGATTTATGAGCCTCTAGTCGATGATAAATGGCCACACAACCCCCATTTTTGTCGAAAATAGCCATGAATGACCATTTTACAATAATACCGAAGGCTAACACCTACGGATTTTTGACCAAGAAATGGTCTCCACCAGAAATCCAAGAATGTGATCTATGGCAAGGAAACATATGTGGGGTGAGGTGTATGAGCCTCTGGTCGATGATCAATGGCCACACAACCCCCATTTTTTATGAAAATAGCCATGAGCGACCTTGAAAATAGCCATGAGCGACCATTTTCAATAATACTAGAGGCTAACACGTACGGATTTTTGACCAAGAAATGGTCTCCACCAGAAATCCAAGAATGTGATCTATGGCAAGGAAACATATGTGGGGTGAGGTGTACGAGCCTCTGGTCGATGATCAATGGCCACACAACCCCCATTTTTTATGAAAATAGCCATGAACGACCATTTTCAAAAATACCAAAGGCTAACACCTACGGATTTTTGACCAAGAAATGGTCTCCACCAGAAATCCAAGAATGTGATCTATGGCAAGGAAACATATGTGGGGTGAGGTGTACGATCCTCTGGTCGATGATCAATGGCCACAGAACCCCCATTTTGCCGAAAATAGCCATGAACGACCATTTTCAATAATACCGAAGGCTAACACGTACGAGTTTTTAACCAAGAAATGGTCTCCACCAGAAATCCAAGAATGTGATCTATGGCAAGGAAACATATGTGTAGTGAGGTGTACGAGCCTCTGGTCGATGATCAATGGCCACACAACCCCCATTTTTGTCGAAAATAGCCATGAACGACCATTTTCAATAATATCGAAGGCTAACACCTACGGATTTTTGACCAAGAAATGGTCTCCACCAGAAATCCAAGAATGTGATCTATGGCAAGGAAACATATGTGGGGTGAGGTGTATGAGCCTCTGGTCGAAGATCAATGGCCACACAACCCCCATTTTTGTCGAAAATAGCCATGAACGACCATTTTCAATAATACCGAAGGCTAACACCTACGGATTTTTGACCAAGAAATGGTCTCCACCGAGAAATCCAAGAATGTGATCTATGGCAAGGAAACATATGTGGGGTGAGGTGTATGAGCGTCTGGTCGATGATCAATGGCCACACAACCCCCATTTTTTATGAAAATAGCCATGAACGACCATTTTCAATAACACCGAAGGCTAACACCTACGATTTTTTGACCAAGAAATGGTCTCCACCAGAAAAACAAGAATGTGACCTATGGCAAGGAAACATATGTGGGGTGAGGTGTACGAGGCTCTGGTGTATGATCAATGGCCACACAACCCCCATTTTTATGAAAATAGCCATGAGCGACCTTGAAAATAGCCATGAGCGACCATTTTCAATAATACTAGAGGCTAACACCTACGGATTTTAGACCAAGAAATGGTCTCCACCAGAAATCCAAGAATGTGATCTATGGCAAGGAAACATATGTGGGGTGAGGTGTATGAGCGTCTGGTCGATGATCAATGGCCACACAACCCCCATTTTTGTCGAAAATAGCCATGAACGACCATTTTCAATAATACCGAAGGCTAACACCTACGGATTTTTGACCAAGAAATGGTCTCCACCAGAAATCCAAGAATGTGATCTATGGCAAGGAAACATATGTGGGGTGAGATTTATGAGCCTCTAGTCGATGATAAATGGCCACACAACCCCCATTTTTTTATGAAAATAGCCATGAGCGACCATTTTCAATAATATTAGAGGCTAAGACCTACAGATTTTTGACCAAGAAATGGTCTCCACCAGAAATCAAGAATGTGATCTATGGCAAGGAAACATATGTGGGGTGAGGTGTATGAGCCTCTGGTCGATGATCAATGGCCACACAACCCCCATTTTTGTCGAAAATAGCCATGAATGACCATTTACAATAATACCGAAGGCTAACACCTACGGATTTTTGACCAAGAAATGGTCTCCACCAGAAATCCAAGAATGTGATCTATGGCAAGGAAACATATGTGGGGTGAGGTGTATGAGCGTCTGGTCGATAATCAAAGGCCACACAACCCCCATTTCTTGGTCAAAAATCCGTAGGTGTTAGCCTTCGGTATTATTGAAAATGGTCATTCATGGCTATTTTCGGCAAAATGGGGGTTGTGTGGCCATTGATCATCGACCAGAGGCTCGTACACCTCACCCCACATATGTTTCCTTGCCATAGAATGACCATTTACAATACCATAGATCACATTCTTGGATTTCTGGTGGAGACCATTTCTTGGTCTAAAATCCGTAGGTGTTAGCCTCTAGTATTATTGAAAATGGTCGCTCATGGCTATTTTCAAGGTCGCTCATGGCTATTTTCATAAAAAATGGGGGTTGTGTGGCCATTTATCATCGACTAGAGGCTCATACACCTCACCCCACATATGTTTCCTTGCCATAGATCACATTCTTGGATTTCTGGTGGAGACCATTTCTTGGTCAAAAATCCGTAGGTGTTAGCCTTCAGTGTCATTGAAAATGGTCGTTCATGGCTATTTTCGACAAAAATTAGGGTTGTGTGGCCATTGATCATCGACCAGAGGCTCATACACCTCACCCCACATATGTTTCCTTGCCATAGATCACATTCTTGGATTTCTGGTGGTGACCATTTCTTGGTCAAAAATCCGTAGGTGTTAGCCTTCGGTATTTTTGAAAATGGTCGTTCATGGCTATTTTCGACAAAAATGGGGGTTGTGTGGCCATTTATCATCGACTAGAGGCTCATACACCTCACCCCACATATGTTTCCTTGCCATAGATCACATTCTTGGATTTCTGGCGGAGACCATTTCTTGGTCAAAAATCCGTAGGTGTTAGCCTTCGGTATTATTGAAAATGGTCGTTCATGGCTATTTTCGACAAAAATGGGGGTTGTGTGGCCATTGATCATCGACCAGAGGCTCATACACCTCACCCCACATATGTTTCCTTGCCATAGATCACATTCTTGGATTTCTGGTGGAGACCATTTCTTAGTTAAAAACTCGTACGTGTTAGCCTTCGGTATTATTGAAAATGGTCGTTCATGGCTATTTTCGGCAAAATGGGGGTTGTGTGGCCATTGATCATTGACCAGAGGCTCGTACACCTCACCCCACATATGTTTCCTTGCCATAGATCACATTCTTGGATTTCTGGTGGAGACCATTTCTTGGTCTAAAATCCGTAGGTGTTAGCCTCTAGTATTATTGAAAATGGTCGCTCATGGCTATTTTCAAGGTCGCTCATGGCTATTTTCATAAAAAATGGGTGTATGAGCGTCTGGTCGATGATCAATTGCCACACAACCCCCATTTTGTCGAAAATAGCCATGAACGACCATTTTCAATAATACCGAAGGCTAACACCTACGGATTTTAGACCAAGAAATGGTCTCCACCAGAAATCCAAGAATGTGATCTATGGCAAGGAAACATATGTGGGGTGAGGTTTATGAGCCTCTAGTAGATGATAAATGGCCACACAACCCCCATTTTTGTCGAAAATAGCCATGAACGACCATTTTCAATAATACCGAAGGCTAACACCTACGGATTTTTGACCAAGAATGGTCTCCACGAGAAATCCAAGAATGTGATCTATGGCAAGGAAACATATGTGGGGTGAGGTGTATGAGCGTCTGGTCGATGATCAATGGCCACACAACCCCCATTTTTGTCGAAAATAGCCATGAACGACCATTTTCAATAATACTGAAGGCTAACACCTACGGATTTTTGACCAAGAAATGGTCTCCACCAGAAATCCAAGAATGTGATCTGTGGCAAGGAAACATATGTGGGGTGAGGTGTATGAGCCTCTAGTCGATGATAAATGGCCACACAACCCCCATTTTTGTCGAAAATAGCCATGAACGACCATTTTCAAAAATACCGAAGGCTAACACCTACGGATTTTTGACCAAGAAATGGTCTCCACCAGAAATCCAAGAATGTGATCTATGGCAAGGAAACAAATGTGGGGTGAGGTGTATGAGCCTCTGGTCGACGATGAATGGCCACACAACCCTAATTTTTGTCGAAAATAGCCATGAACGACCATTTTCAATGACACTGAAGGCTAACACCTACGGATTTTTGACCAAGAAATGGTCTCCACCAGAAATCCAAGAATGTGATCTATGGCAAGGAAACATATGTGGAGACCATTTCTTCGGTACTATCGATGATAAATGGCCACACGACCCCCATTTTTTATGAAAATAGCCATGAGCGACCATTTTCAATAATATTAGAGGCTAAGACCTACGGATTTTTGACCAAGAAATGGTCTCCACCAGAAATCCAAGAATGTGATCTATGGCAAGGAAACATATGTGGGGTGAGGTGTATGAGCGTCTGGTCGATGATCAATGGCCACACAACCCCCATTTTTGTTGAAAATAGCCATGAACGACCATTTTCAATAATACCGAAGGCTAACACCTACGGATTTTTGACCAAGAAATGATCTCCACCAGAAATCCAAGAATGTGATCTATGGCAAGGAAACATATGTGGGGTGAGGTGTATGAGCGTCTGGTCGATGATCAATGGCCACACAACCCCCATTTTTGTCGAAAATAGCCATGAACGACCATTTTCAATAATACCGAAGGCTAACACCTACGGATTTTTGACCAAGAAATGATCTCCACCAGAAATCCAAGAATGTGATCTATGGCAAGGAAACATATGTGGGGTGAGGTGTATGAGCGTCTGGTCGATGATCAATGGCCACACAACCCCCATTTTTGTCGAAAATAGCCATGAACGACCATTTTCAATAATACCGAAGGCTAACACCTACGGATTTTTGACCAAGAAGTGATCTCCACCAGAAATCCAAGAATGTGATCTATGGCAAGGAAACATATGTGGGGTGAGGTGTATGAGCCTCTGGTCGACGATCAATGGCCACACAACCCTAATTTTTGTCGAAAATAGCCATGAACGACCATTTTCAATGACACTAAATGCTAACACCTACGGATTTTTGACCAAGAAATGGTCTCCACCAGAAATCCAAGAATGTGATCTATGGAAAGGAAACATATGTGGAGACCATTTCTTCGGTACTATCGATGATAAATGGCCACACAACCCCCATTTTTTATGAAAATAGCCATGAGCGACCTTGAAAATAGCCATGAGCGACCATTTTCAATAATACTAGAGGCTAACACCTACGGATTTTAGACCAAGAAATGGTCTCCACCAGAAATCCAAGAATGTGATCTATGGCAAGGAAACACATGTGGGGTGAGGTGTATGAGCGTCTGGTCGATGATCAATGGCCACACAACCCCCATTTTTGTCGAAAATAGCCATGAACGACCATTTTCAATAATACTGAAGGCTAACACCTACGGATTTTTGACCAAGAAATGGTCTCCACTAGAAATCCAAGAATGTGATCTATGGCAAGGAAACATATGTGGGGTGAGGTGTATGAGCCTCTAGTCGATGATAAATGGCCACACAACCCCCATTTTTGTCGAAAATAGCCATGAACGACCATTTTCAAAAATACCGAAGGCTAACACCTACGGATTTTTTACCAAGAAATGGTCTCCACCAGAAATCCAAGAATGTGATCTATGGCAAGGAAACATATGTGGGGTGAGGTGTATGAGCCTCTGGTCGACGATCAATGGCCACATAACCCTAATTTTTGTCGAAAATAGCCATGAACGACCATTTTCAATGACACTGAAGGCTAACACCTACGGATTTTTGACCAAGAAATGGTCTCCACCAGAAATCCAAGAATGTGATCTATGGCAAGGAAACATATGTGGAGACCATTTCTTCGGTACTATCGATGATAAATGGCCACACAACCCCCATTTTTTATGAAAATAGCCATGAGCGACCATTTTCAATAATATTAGAGGCTAAGACCTACGGATTTTTGACCAAGAAATGGTCTCCACCAGAAATCCAAGAATGTGATCTATGGCAAGGAAACATATGTGGGGTGAGGTGTATGAGCGTCTGGTCGATGATCAATGGCCACACAACCCCCATTTTTGTCGAAAATAGCCATGAACGACCATTTTCAATAATACCGAAGGCTAACACCTACGGATTTTTGACCAAGAAATGATCTCCACCAGAAATCCAAGAATGTGATCTATGGCAAGGAAACATATGTGGGGTGAGGTGTATGAGCGTCTGGTCGATGATCAATGGCCACACAACCCCCATTTTTGTCGAAAATAGCCATGAACGACCATTTTCAATAATACCGAAGGCTAACACCTACGGATTTTTGACCAAGAAATGATCTCCACCAGAAATCCAAGAATGTGATCTATGGCAAGGAAACATATGTGGGGTGAGGTGTATGAGCGTCTGGTCGATGATCAATGGCCACACAACCCCCATTTTTGTCGAAAATA
Organism: Zea mays; assembly: GCF_902167145.1. Lineage (NCBI taxonomy): Eukaryota > Viridiplantae > Streptophyta > Magnoliopsida > Poales > Poaceae > Zea > Zea mays. The sequence continues at coordinate 78,978 of NW_023366810.1, read as the reverse complement.
GCCATGAACGACCATTTTCAATAATACCGAAGGCTAACACCTACGGATTTTTGACCAAGAAATGATCTCCACCAGAAATCCAAGAATGTGATCTATGGCAAGGAAACATATGTGGGGTGAGGTGTATGAGCCTCTGGTCGACGATCAATGGCCACACAACCCTAATTTTTGTCGAAAATAGCAATGAACGACCATTTTCAATTACACTGAATGCTAACACCTACGAATTTTTGACCAAGAAATGGTCTCCACCAGAAATCCAAGAATGTGATCTATGGCAAGGAAACAAATGTGGAGACCATTTCTTCGGTACTATCGATGATAAATGGTCACACAACCCCCATTTTTTATGAAAATAGCCATGAGCGACCTTGAAAATAGCCATGAGCGACCATTTTCAATAATACTAGAGGCTAACACCTACGGATTTTAGACCAAGAAATGGTCTCCACCAGAAATCCAAGAATTTGATCTATGGCAAGGAAACATATGTGGGGTGAGGTGTATGAGCGTCTGGTCGATGATCAATGGCCACACAACCCCCATTTTTGTCAAAAATAGCCATGAACGACCATTTTCAATAATACCGAAGGCTAACACCTACGGATTTTTTACCAAGAAATGGTCTCCACCAGAAATCCAAGAATGTGATCTATGGCAAGGAAACATATGTGGGGTGAGGTGTATGAGCCTCTGGTCGATGATCAATGGCCACACAACCCCCATTTTTGTCGAAAATAGCCATGAACGACCATTTTCAATAATATCGAAAGCTAACACCTACAGATTTTTGACCAACAAATGGTCTCCACCAGAAATCCAAGAATGTGGTCTATGGCAAGGAAACATATGTGGGGTGAGGTGTATGAGCCTTTGGTCGATGATCAATGGCCACACAACCCCCATTTTTGTCGAAAATAGCCATGAACAACCATTTTCAATAGATTACATTCTTGGATTTCTGGTGGAGACCATTTCTTGGTTAAAAACTCGTACGTGTTAGCCTTCGGTATTATTGAAAATGGTCATTCATGGCTATTTTCGACCAAAATGGGGGTTGTGTGGCCATTGATCATCGACCAGAGGCTCATACACCTCACCCCACATATGTTTCCTTGCCATAGATCACATTCTTGGATTTCTGGTGGAGACCATTTCTTGGTCAAAAATCATGAACGACCATTTTCAATAATACCGAAGGCTAACACCTACGGATTTTTGACCAAGAAATGGTCTCCACCAGAAATCCAAGAATGTGATCTACGACAAGGAAACATATGTGGGGTGAGGTGTATGAGCCTCTGGTCGACGATCAATGGCCACACAACCCCCATTTTGCCAAAAATAGCCATGAATGACCATTTTCAATAATACCGAAGGCTAACACGTACGAGTTTTTAACCAAGAAATGGTCTCCACCAGAAATCCAAGAATGTAATCTATTGAAAATGGTCGTTCATGGCTATTTTCGACAAAAATGGGGGTTGTGTGGCCATTGATCATCGACCAATGGCTCATACACCTCACCCCACATATGTTTCCTTGCCATAGACCACATTCTTGGATTTCTGGTGGAGACCATTTGTTGGTCAAAAATCCGTAGGTGTTAGCTTTCGATATTATTGAAAATGGTCGTTCATGGCTATTTTCATCAAAAATGGGGGTTGTGTGGCCATTTATCATCGACTAGAGGCTCATAAAACTCACCCCACATATGTTTCCTTGCCATAGATTACATTCTTGGATTTCTGGTGGAAACCATTTCTTGGTTAAGAACTCGTACGTGTTAGCCTTCGGTATTATTGAAAATGGTCATTCATGGCTATTTTCGGCAAAATGGGGGTTGTGTGGCCATTGATCATCGACCAGAGGCTCATACACCTCACCCCACATATGATTCCTTGCCATAGATCACATTCTTGGATTTCTGGTGGAGACCATTTCTTGGTCAAAAATCCGTAGGTGTTAGCCTTCGGTATTATTGAAAATGGTCGTTCATGGCTATTTTCGACAAAAATGGGGGTTGTGTGGCCATTGATCATCGACTAGACGCTCATACACCTCACCCCACATATGTTTCCTTGCCATAGATCACATTCTTGGATTTCTGGTGGAGACCATTTCTTGGTCAAAAATCCGTAGGTGTTAGCCTTCGGTATTATTGAAAATGGTCGCTCATGGCTATTTTCGACAAAAATGGGGGTTGTGTGGCCATTGATCATCGACCAGAGGCTGAAGGCTAACACCTACGGATTTTTAACCAAGAAATGGTCTCCACCAGAAATCCAAGAATGTAATCTATGGCAAGGAAACATATGTGGGGTGAGGTTTATGAGCCTCTAGTCGATGATAAATGGCCACACAACCCCCATTTTTTATGAAAATAGCCATGAGCGACCATTTTCAATAATATTAGAGGCTAAGACCTACGGATTTTTGACCAAGAAATGGTCTCCACCAGAAATCCAAGAATGTGATCTATGGCAAGGAAACATATGTGGGGTGAGGTGTATGAGCCTCTGGTCGATGATCAATGGCCACACAACCCCCATTTTTGTCGAAAATAGCCATGAATGACCATTTTCAATAATACCGAAGGCTAACACCTACGGATTTTTGACCAAGAAATGGTCTCCACCAGAAATCCAAGAATGTGATCTATGGCAAGGAAACATATGTGGGGTGAGGTGTATTAGCCTCTGGTCGATGATCAATGGCCACACAACCCCCATTTTTGCCGAAAATAGCCATGAACGACCATTTTCAATAATACCGAAGGCTAACACCTACGGATTTTTGACCAAGAAATGGTCTCCACCAGAAATCCAAGAATGTGATCTACGACAAGCAAACATATGTGGGGTGAGGGGTATGAGCCTCTGGTCGATGAGGAGACCATTTCTTGGTCTAAAATCCGTAGGTGTTAGCCTCTAGTATTATTGAAAATGGTCGCTCATGGCTATTTTCAAGGTCGCTCATGGCTATTTTCATAAAAAATGGGGGTTGTGTGGCCATTTATCATCGATAGTACCGAAGAAATGGTCTCCACCTATGTTTCCTTGCCATAGATCACATTCTTGGATTTCTGGTGGAGACCATTTCTTGGTCAAAAATCCGTAGGTGTTAGCCTTCAGTGTCATTGAAAATGGTCGTTCATGGCTATTTTCGACAAAAATTAGGGTTGTGTGGCCATTGATCGTCGACCAGAGGCTCATACACCTCACCCCACATATGTTTCCTTGCCATAGATCACATTCTTGGATTTCTGGTGGAGACCATTTCTTGGTCAAAAATCCGTAGGTGTTAGCCTTCGGTATTTTTGAAAAGGGTCGTTCATGGCTATTTTCGACAAAAATGGGGGTTGTGTGGCCATTGATCATCGACCAGATGCTCATACACCTCACCCCACATATGTTTCCTTGCCATAGATCACATTATTGGATTTCTGGTGGAGACCATTTCTTGGTCTAAAATCCGTAGGTCTTAGCCTCTAGTATTATTGAAAATGGTCATTCATGGCTATTTTCGGCAAAATGGGGGTTGTGTGGCCATTGATCGTCGACCAGAGGCTCATACACCTCACCCCACATACTTCGGTATTATTGAAAATGGTCGTTCATGGCTATTTTCGGCAAAATGGGGGTTCTGTGGCCATTGATCATCGACCAGAGGCTCGTACACCTCACCCCACATATGTTTCCTTTCCATAGATCACATTCTTGGATTTCTGGTGGAGACCATTTCTTGGTTAAAAACTCGTACGTGTTAGCCTTCGGTATTATTGAAAATGGTCATTCATGGCTATTTTCGGCAAAATGGGGGTTGTGTGGCCATTGATCATCGACCAGACGCTCATACACCTCACCCCACATATGTTTCCTTGCCATAGATCACATTCTTGGATTTCTGGTGGAGACCATTTCTTGGTCTAAAATCCGTAGGTGTTAGCCTCTAGTATTATTGAAAATGGTCGCTCATGGCTATTTTCAAGGTCGCTCATGGCTATTTTCATAAAAAATGGGGGTTGTGTGGCCATTTATCATCGACTAGAGGCTCATAAACCTCACCCCACATATGTTTCCTTGCCATAGATCACATTCTTGGATTTCTGGTGGAGACCATTTCTTGGTCAAAAACTCGTACGTGTTAGCCTTCGGTATTATTGAAAATGGTCGTTCATGGCTATTTTCGGCAAAATGGGGGTTCTGTGGCCATTGATCATCGACCAGAGGCTCGTACACCTCACCCCACATATGTTTCCTTGCCATAGATCACATTCTTGTATTTCTGGTGGAGACCATTTCTTGGTCAAAAATCCGTAGGTGTTAGCCTCTAGTATTATTGAAAATGGTCGCTCATGGCTATTTTCAAGGTCGCTCATGGCTATTTTCATAAAAAATGGGGGTTGTGTGGCCATTTATCATCGACTAGAGGCTCATAAACCTCACCCCACATATGTTTCCTTGCCATAGATTACATTCTTGGATTTCTGGTGGAAACCATTTCTTGGTCAAAAATCCGTACGTGTTAGCCTTCGGTATTATTGAAAATGGTCGCTCATGGCTATTTTCAAGGTCGCTCATGGCTATTTTCATAACAAATGGGGGTTGTGTGGCCATTTATCATCGACTAGAGGCTCATAAACCTCACCCCACATATGTTTCCTTGCCATAGATCACATTCTTGGATTTCTGGTGGAGACCATTTCTTGGTCAAAAACTCGTACGTGTTAGCCTTCGGTATTATTAAAAATGGTCGTTCATGGCTATTTTCGGCAAAATGGTGGTTGTGTGGCCATTGATCATCGACCAGAGGCTCGTACACCTCACCCCACATATGTTTCCTTGCCATAGATCACATTCTTGGATTTCTGGTGGAGACCATTTCTTGGTCAAAAATCCGTAGGTGTTAGCCTTCGGTATTATTGAAAATGGTCATTCATGCCATTTCTTGGTTAAAAACTCGTACGTGTTAGCCTTCGGTATTATTGAATATGGTCATTGATCACTATTTTCGACAAAAATGGGGGTTGTGTGGCCATTTATCATTGACTAGAGGCTCGTACACTTCACCCCACATACGTTTTCTTGCTATAGATCACATTCTTAGATTTCTGGTGGAGACCATTTCTTGGTCAAAAATCCGTAGGTGTTAGCCTTCGGTATTATTGAAAATGGTCGTTCATAGCTATTTTCGACAAAAATGGGGGTTGTGTGGCCATTGATCATCGACCAAAGGCTCATACACCTCACCCCACATATGTTTCCTTGCCATAGACCACATTCTTGGATTTCTGGTGGAGACCATTTGTTGGTCAAAAATCCGTAGGTGTTAGCCTTCGGTATTATTGAAAATGGTCGTACATGGCTATTTGCATCAAAAATGGGGTTTGTGTGGCCATTTATCATCAACCAGAGGCTCGTACACCTCACCCCACATATGTTTCCTTGCCATAGATCACATTCTTGGATTTCTAGTGGAGAGCATTTCTTGGTCAAAAATTCGTACGTGTTAGCCTTCAGTATTATTGAAAATGGTCGTGGTCGTTCATGGCTATTTTCGACAAAATGGGGGTTGTGTGGCCATTGAACATCGACCAGAGGCTCATACACCTCACCCACATATGTTTCCTTGTCGTAGATCACATTCTTGGATTTCTGGTGGAGACCATTTCTTGGTCAAAAATCTGTATGTGTTAGCCTACGGTATTATTGAAAATTTTCGTTCATGGCTATTTTCTACAAAATAGAGGTTCTGTGGCCATTGATCATCGACCAGAGGCTCATACACCTCACCCACATATGTTTTCTTGCCGCAGAACACATTCTTGGATTTCTGGTGGAGACCATTTCTTGGGCAAAAATCTGAATGTGTTAGCCTTCGGTATTATTGAAATGGTTATTCATGGCTATTTTCGACAAAAATGGGGGTTGTGTGGCAATTGATCATCGACCAGACGCTCATACACCCATTTTTTATGAAAATAGCCATGAGCGACCTTGAAAATAGCCATGAGCGACCATTTTCAATAATACTAGAGGCTAACACCTACGGATTTTAGACCAAGAAATGGTCTCCACCAGAAATCCAAGAATGTGTTCTGCGGCAAGAAAACATATGTGGGTGAGGTGTATGAGCCTCTGGTCGATGATCAATGGCCACAGAACCTCTATTTTGTAGAAAATAGCCATGAACGAAAATTTTCAATAATACCGCAGGCTAACACATTCGGATTTTTGACCAAGAAATGGTCTCCACCAGAAATCCAAGAATGTGATCTACGACAAGGAAACATATGTGGGTGAGGTGTATGAGCCTCTGGTCGATGTTCAATGGCCACACAACCCCCATTTTGTCGAAAATAGCCATGAACGACCACGACCATTTTCAATAATACATTCTTGGATTTCTGGTGGAAACCATTTCTTGGTTAAAAACTCGTACGTGTTAGCCTTCGGTATTATTGAAAATGGTCATTCATGGCTATTTTCGGCAAAATGGGGGTTGTGTGGCCATTGATCATCGACCAGAGGCTCATACACCTCACCCCACATATGTTTCCTTCTCATAGATCACATTCTTGGATTTCTGGTGGAGACCATTTCTTGGTCAAAAATCCGTAGGTGTTAGCCTTCGATATTATTGAAAATGGTCGTTCATGGCTATTTTCAACAAAAATGGGGGTTGTGTGGCCATTGATCATCGACCAGAGGCTCATACACCCCACCCCACATATGTTTCCTTGCCATAGATCACATTCTTGGATTTCTAGTGGAGACCATTTCTTGGTTAAAAACTCGTACGTGTTAGCCTTTGGTATTATTGAAAATGGTCATTCATGGCTATTTTCGGCAAAATGGGGGTTGTGTGGCCATTGATCGTCGACCAGAGGCTCATACACCTCACCCCACACATGTTTCCTTGCCATAGATCACATTCTTGGATTTCTGGTGGAGACCATTTCTTGGTCAAAAATCCGTAGGTGTTAGCCTTCAATGTCATTGAAAATGGTCGTTCATGGCTATTTTCGACAAAAATTAGGGTTGTGTGGCCATTGATCGTCGACCAGAGGCTCATACACCTCACCCCACATATGTTTCCTTGCCATAGATCACATTCTTGGATTTCTGGTGGAGACCATTTCTTGGGCAAAAATCCGTAGGTGTTAGCCTTTGGTATTTTTGAAAATGGTCATTCATGGCTATTTTCGACAAAAATGGGGGTTGTGTGGCCATTGATCTTCGACCAGAGGCTCATACACCTCACTACACATATGTTTCCTTGCCATAAATCACATTCTTGGATTTATGGTGGAGACCATTTCTTGGTGAAAAATCCGTAGGTGTTAGCCTTCAGTGTCATTGAAAATGGTCGTTCATGGCTATTTTCGACAAAAATTAGGGTTGTGTGGCCATTGATCGTCGACCAGAGGCTCATACACCTCACCCCACATATGTTTCCTTGCCATAGATCACATTCTTGGATTTCTGGTGGAGACCATTTCTTGGTCAAAAATCCGTAGGTGTTAGCCTTCGGTATTATTGAAAATGGTCGTTCATGGCTATTTTCGACAAAAATGGGGGTTGTGTGGCCATTGATCATCGACCTGACACTCATACACCTCACCCCACATATGTTTCCTTGCCATAGATCACATTCTTGGATTTCTGGTGGAGACCATTTCTTGGTCTAAAATCCGTAGGTGTTAGCCTCTAGTATTATTGAAAATGGTCGCTCAAGGCTATTTTCAAGGTCGCTCATGGCTATTTTCGACAAAAATGGGGGTTGTGTGGCCATTTATCATCAACTAGAGGCTCATAAACCTCACCCCACATATGTTTCCTTGCCATAGATCACATTCTTGGATTTCTGGTGGAGACCATTTCTTGGTCAAAAATCCGTAGGTGTTAGCCTTCGGTATTATTGAAAATGGTCGTTCATGGCTATTTTCGGCAAAATGGGGGTTGTGTGGCCATTGATCATCGACCAGAGGCTCGTACACCTCACCCCACATATGTTTCCTTGCCATAGATCACATTCCTGGATTTCTGGTGGAGACCATTTCTTGGTCAAAAATCCGTACGTGTTAGCCTTTGGTATTTTTGAAAATGGTCATTCATGGCTATTTTCGACAAAAATGGGGGTCGTGTGGCCATTGATCATCGACTAGAGGCTCATACACCTCACCCCACATATGTTTCCTTGCCATAGATCACATTCTTGGATTTCTGGTGGAGACCATTTCTTGGTCAAAAATCCATAGGTGTTAGCCTTCGGTATTATTCAAAATGGTCGTTCATGGCTATTTTCGACAAAAATGGGGGTTGTGTGGCCATTGATCATCGACCAGACGCTCATACACCTCACCCCACATATGTTTCCTTGCCATAGATCACATTCTTGGATTTCTGGTGGAGACCATTTCTTGGTCTAAAATCCGTAGGTGTTAGCCTCTAGTATTATTAAAAATGGTCGCTCATGGCTATTTTCAAGGTCGCTCGTGGCTATTTTCATAAAAATGGGGCTTGTGTGGCCATTTATCATCGACTAGAGGCTCATAAACCTCACCCCACATATGTTTCCTTGCCATAGATTACATTCTTGGATTTCTGGTGGAAACCATTTCTTGGTTAAAAACTCGTACGTGTTAGCCTTCGGTATTATTGAAAATGGTCATTCATGGCTATTTTCGACAAAAATGGGGGTTGTGTGGCCATTGATCATCGACCAGAGGCTCATAAACCTCACCCCACATATGTTTCCTTGCCATAGATCACATTCTTGGATTTCTGGTGGAAACCATTTCTTGGTCAAAAATCCGTAGGTGTTAGCCTTCGGTATTTTTGAAAATGGTCGTTCATGGCTATTTTCGACAAAAATGGGGGTTATGTGGCCATTGATCATCGACTAGACGCTCATACACCTCACCCCACATATGTTTCCTTGCCATAGATCACATTCTTGGATTTCTGGTGGAGACCATTTCTTGGTCTAAAATCCGTAGGTCTTAGCCTCTAGTATTATTGAAAATGGTCATTCATGGCTATTTTCGGCAAAATGGGGGTTGTGTGGCCATTGATCGTCGACCAGAGGCTCATACACCTCACCCCACATATGTTTCCTTGCCATAGATCACATTCTTGGATTTTTGGTGGAGACCATTTCTTGGTCAAAAACTCGTACGTGTTAGCCTTCGGTATTATTGAAAATGGTCGTTCATGGCTATTTTCGGCAAAATGGGGGTTGTGTGGCCATTGATCGTCGACCAGAGGCTCATACACCTCACCCCACATATGTTTCCTTGCCATAGATCACATTCTTGGATTTCTGGTGGAGACCATTTCTTGGGCAAAAATCCGTAGGTGTTAGCCTTCGGTATTATTGAAAATGGTCGTTCATGGCTATTTTTGACAAAAATGGGGGTTGTGTGGCCATTGATCATCGACCAGACGCACATACACCTAACCCCACATATGTTTCCTTGTCATAGATCACATTCTTGGATTTCTGGTGGAGACCATTTCTTGGTCTAAAATCCATAGGTGTTAGCCTCTAGTATTATTGAAAATGGTCGCTCATGGCTATTTTCAAGGTCGTTCATGGCTATTTTCGACAAAAATGGGGGTTGTGTGGCCATTGATCATCGACCAGATGCTCATACACCTCACCCCACATATGTTTCCTTGCCATAGATCACATTCTTGGATTTCTGGTGGAGACCATTTCTTGGTTAAAAACTCGTACGAGTTAGCCTTCGGTATTATTGAAAATGGTCGTTCATGGCTATTTTCGACAAAAATGGGGGTTGTGTGGCCATTAATCATCGACCAGAGGCTCGTACACCTCACCCCACATATGTTTCCTTGCCATAGATCACATTCTTGGATTTCTGGTGGAGACCATTTCTTGGTCTAAAATCCATAGGTGTTAGCCTCTAATATTATTGAAAATGGTCGCTCATGGCTATTTTCGGCAAAATGGGGGTTGTGTGGCCATTGATCGTCGACTAAAGGCTCGTACACCTCACCCCACATATGTTTCCTTGCCATAGATCACATTCTTGGATTTCTGGTGGAGACCATTTCTTGGTTAAAAACTCGTACGTGTTAGCCTTTGGTATTATTGAAAATGGTCGTTCATGGCTATTTTCGGCAAAATGGGGGTTCTGTGGCCATTGATCATCGACTAGAGGCTCGTACACCTCACCACACATATGTTTCCTTGCCATAGATCACATTCTTGGATTTCTGGTGGAGACCATTTCTTGGTCAAAAATCCGTAGGTGTTAGCCTTTGGTATTTTTGAAAATGGTCGTTCATGGCTATTTTCATAAAAAAATGGGGGTTGTGTGGCCATTGATCATCGACCAGAGGCTCATACACCTCACCCCACATATGTTTCCTTGCCATAGATCACATTCTTGGATTTCTGGTGGAGACCATTTCTTGGTCAAAAATCCGCAGGTCTTAGCCTCTAGTATTATTGAAAATGGTCGCTCATGGCTATTTTCAAGGTCGCTCATGGCTATTTTCATAAAAAATGGGGGTTGTGTGGCCATTGATCATCGACCAGAGGCTCATACACCTCACCCCACATATGTTTCCTTGCCATAGATCACATTCTTGGATTTCTGGTGGAGACCGTTTCTTGGATAAAAACTCGTAGGTGTTAGCCTTCGGTATTATTGAAAATGGTCATTCATGGCTATTTTCGACAAAAATGGGGGTTGTGTGGCCATTGATCATCGACTAGAGGCTCATACACCTCACCCCACATATGTTTCCTTGCCATAGATCACATTCTTGGATTTCTGGTGGAGACCATTTCTTGGTCAAAAATCCGTAGGTGTTAGCCTTCGGTATTATTGAAAATGGTCGTTCATGGCTATTTTCGACAAAATGGGGGTTGTGTGGCAATTGATCATCGACCAGAGGCTCATACACGTCACCCCACATATGTTTCCTTGCCATAGATCACATTCTTGGATTTCTGGTGGAGACCGTTTCTTGGTCAAAAATCCGTAGGTCTTAGCCTCCAGTATTATTGAAAATGGTCGCTCATGGCTATTTTCATAAAAAATGGGGGTTGTGTGGCCATTTATCATCGACTAGAGGCTCATAAACCTCACCCCACATATGTTTCCTTGCCATAGATCACATTCTTGGATTTCTGGTGGAGATCATTTCTTGGTTAAAAACTCGTACGTGTTAGCCTTCGGTATTATTGAAAATGGTCATTCATGGCTATTTTCGGAAAAATGGGGGTTGTGTGGCCATTGATCATCGACCAGAGGCTCATACACCTCACCCCACATATGTTTCCTTGCCATAGATCACATTCTTGGATTTCTGATGGAGACCATGTTGGAGACTTGCTCTCAAATGCTATGAATTAAGAACAAGGCAACATAAAATGTTAAATAACATTGCCCTTCGTCCACCGAAACATTATCTCCAGAAGGATCTAATGAACTTCGGACGAAGGTCATGAATATGATATTACAAAGGTTTCACCTTTGTAATTAAATTTATAAAGGTAATATAAAGTGAGGTTGGAACATGAAGCATTGCATATAAATATCTTGAAAACAAACGATGTCATTCATATGTCCTATTATATGAATTTAAGATGTTTGAATACAAAGATTAAATACATCTATACCTTTGCCTTGACAAGCAATCCGAGTAATGCGTTAGTGATCACAGGAATCTTGTGAACAGTAAGGGAATACTGTTCACTATTTATAGGCAGAGGACACAGCCTGTGAGGAATTACAATTATGCCCCTCATAGAACTTTACAACATTGACTCAGATCTTTATGGACTAGAAGGTCATTCCATCTTTAAGTCGGTTTCCAATACCGAAGCTTCATGAAGAAGAACCTTCGGTCATCTTATACAAACAGCTTCAGCCGAAAACCGCTTCTTCCTAGAAGACCTTCGGCGACGAAGCATAGGCCCAACAGTAGCCCCTTTCGCGGTGCTAGATCGTTTTTCGTAACGAGCTTGATCCGTGAAAAAGTCTCTTAAGCTTCGAGGAGCCGAAGGTCCAAAAAACACCTTCCCTGAGCTCGTTGTCGAGAAACGATTCAGTTTCCCGGCGCGTAGTGGTCCCACCTTGCAGAGTTACTGTGCATTCCTGCGGTCCACCGCGCAGCGAGTGCAAGCGGGCGTCCGCCTAGTGTAAAAATCATGGCGCTTCGCCTTCTTACCTGCAGTACTATATAAACAAACGAGTAGGTGTGAAGTTACCACAGCATTCATTGCTATTTGCACTGTTTCGCTGCCAAAATTTTTAACCATCGCCGAAGCTCGACTTTCGGAATCGAACGAAGCTCCAGCCTGAAGCCTGCTTCGTCAGAAGAAAATACTTCGGAAGAAAAAAGTGTTAAATTTCTACAAATTTATAATCAAATGGCCAGAGTACGCTCTACCGCCAGGGTTGAGCATGAGGGGGACAAAGCTGAAGGTTCGGAGACTGTTCCCATCTCCGAAGCAATGCAGAGGTCCGGACTGGTAACTTCGGAGAATATCCCTAGTGATGATGCAGGACAAACAGAACAAGCAATTGCTGAAGCAGAAGAAGAAGATAATGGGGAAACTGATCCCGAAGATGATTACCGCATTGCCATGCCAAGCAAGCCCAGCCACTTGGACTTCGGGAAATCTACTATTTCGAAGGCTGATCTCTCTAAGATGGTGAAGTCGGGCTTTTTTAATGAAAATCAGAAGAAGCTATTACGCTTCGGAGGAGAAGAGACTACCCCAAAGCCTGAGAAGGATGAGATTGTTATTTTCAAAAGCTTTCTAAAGGCTCGATTAAGATTCCCTCTTCATGGGATTATTGCGGAGGTACTGAAGAGGTTCGGTATCTATTTTCACCAGCTGACCCCTAACGCCATTGTTAGGCTTAGCGTTTATATCTGGGCACTCCGAAGCCAAGCGGTGGAACCATTTGCGGACAGCTTTTGCCGGGTTCACGAGCTACATTATCAGACAAAGGCTAGAAAGGATGGGCTGCACGACAATTTTGGTTGCTATAACTTCGCCTATCGGAAAACCACAAAATTTCCGGTAATCAGCTACCGAAGCAAATGGGCAGCAGGCTGGAAATCAGAGTGGTTCTATGTCAAAGTTGATGACGACAAGGAGAAGCTTGTGCAAAGTCCACTGGAACTAATCTTCGGAGAAACCCGGCCTCGCTGCAACATGACACCCGAAGGTCCAACACAACAAGCAATAGATGAATTCAGAACTATTGCAGAGCATATCGGTACAAGGGACCTGGTTCAGGAATTTTTGGCTTTTAAAGTTTTTCCGAGTTTGAAAGAATGGGAAATGCCGAAACTAAAGGGGAAGAGGAAAGAAGGTGAACTTGTACGTTTACCTTACTATTTCAAGTTTAAAAAGTACTTCAAAACACCCTGCCAAGAGTGGTTAGATACAATTGAAGTAATGTGCAATGAAATACTTGGCAATTATTCTAAAAAAGAAGATCAATTGATGACTGCGGCCTTCGGCACCCGTCCGAAGCGAAGACTAAACCGAGTGTTGGACGCCCTGGGGTTTGAATATCCTGACTATGAAAATTTAAACAAAAATGCCGGAGGCCAGAAAAGGAAGAGGATAACCGAAGCTTCAAATAAAGATGAAGAAGAGACACCAAAGAAGAAGATTCCGAAGAAGAAGAAAGCATCTTCTCCGAAACAAAAAATATCCGACGAAGAAAAATCCCCCGCATCACCCTCTGCCACTGATGTGGAGGCAATTCTGAAGGTAATGACTAAATCCATGCCTGCGAAGCTAAGTCCACTAGGGCCTCAACTGACAAAAATTTTTCAGAAGGAAAAGGAGCCCAAAAGAATGAAGAAAACGACTAAAGTAAAAAGACAGAGGATGATCGGTGTGACAGAAGTAATTGACAAGACACCGCCAAGAGCTTCAGCTCAAAAAACACCAGCGGCTGCGGAAGGGACAAATATTGAAATTACACCTTCGGAGGTCGCAGATGCCGAAGCTGCCTCAGCTGAAGATTTGAACCTAGAGAGCACAATCGAGCATATTGACAAAATACTGCTAAATATGGCTGCAGAAGAAGCTACCACTGCCGCCGAAGAGGCCGTGACCGCAGCGTCGGGGAAAGGAAAGGAAATTGCTGATGAAGTTTCAGAAAACGAAGCTTTCATGTTCCAGAATTTAGTTGGAGAAAAACTATCAAAAACTGAAATAGAAGAGCTCAAAGAGTATGCCAAATCCTGCGGATACAAACCTGGAGCACTCCTCTTCGGAGGCATTGATGATGAAAAATTAGATTGTATTCGAGATCAGACTGGAGCCAAAATTATCGGTACTCTGTCAAAGAGTATCGGCTTTCCGAAGCTAGAAGCAAACATCAGCCGTTACCGACGACAACATATCGTTGGTAGTTTATTTTATTCCAATTTCAAGGTGAACTACTTTTCCCTTGACTTCTACTGTTTCTAATAACGGAGACATGCCTAACGAAGGTTATTTTTGTGCAGAGTATGCTGTTGAGCAAGGCCTTGAAAATGCAGCAAGATTTTGAAGACAAAAAGCACGAAGCTATAATTGAGAGTTTGGAAAACAGAATAAAGGAGCAATCAGATGATATGGAGAAAAAGAACTTTGAGCTCCATGCAACCGAAGGCTTATTGGCGGAAGCCGAAGCAAAAATAACAGAATTGAACACAAAGCTTCTCCGTCAATCTGAGCAGTTCGAACGAGAAAAGCAAGATCTTAATGCAAAAATTGAAGCCGAAGCTCAACAAAATTCGGATTTGAGAAAACTATTGATAAGCCTTCAAGAAAAATGTTTGGAATTTAGCAACAAATGCATTCAACGATTAAGAAAAATTTTCTACTCAATTGGAGCCAGTAGTGAAAAATTCACCCCCTCAGCTGAAGATCTACCGAAGACCTTTGACCATATTGAGGGTGAGATTGACGAGCTCGACGAAGTCATAGCTGGGCATGGTGATTTCTGTGCCTGGGTGGCTTCTCGAGGCACTGTCGCAGCCTTCCTAAAAGCTGGCTGCGATCACGGAAAAATTGTCAATAGACCGAATTTCACTTTATCACCATCAATCTTAGATGACATTCCTGATCTCGCCCGAAGTATCTCGAATAGGTTTGTAAAAATGATATGGACAAAAGGTGGGCGAGAAAAGGCTGGGGACGAAGCTCGGAGTCATCTCGAACCAGTAAGAAATCATACCTTGCGCTTACCTCTTCCTTGAAGCTTGACTTTGACTTACAACAACCTTATTCATGTAGGATGACGAAGCCGAAACTGATGACTGAAAAATGACGCCGAAGCTGAAGCTCCTTGAAGATTAAATAGTGCACTGTAGACAGTACTTGAGAAACTTTTGAGATAACTTTGTAAATGTAACTAAAACTTGTCTTTAATGTATTCTGTTCATACCTTGTAATATGTTCTTACCCTTCCATTGATGTATGAGAAGTGCTTTGTTGTGGATGAAATTTCGTTTTTTGAGCCGAGGGCGAAAAAACACCTTCCCTTCTTTTCATACACAGCAAAGCATTCCCCTTCTTTCCGAAGCTCTCCCTTTTTGTAGACGAAGCTCTCCCTTATGCTATGATAATGATTATCCTACATATGCCTGGATGAATGCTTATGAATGCAAATGCTATGATGTAATGTGATGTGCAAATGAATGTTCAAACGCGTATCCGAAGCCATACTCATAGCCACTATTTCTTTAAAAACAATCACACCTCAGCTCTGCATTCCCTTGGGAACGACTTTGGAGCTTCTTCGCCTTTACTTTTGGCGGAATCAGCGTTGACTTTTCGCTGTAAGCTCTGCATTCCCTTAGGAACGACTTTGGAGCTTCTTCGCCTTTACTTTTGGTGGAATCAGCGTTGACTTTTCGCTGTAAGCTCTGCATTCCCTTAGGAACGACTTTGGAGCTTCTTCGCCTTTACTTTCGGCGGAATCAGCGTTAACTTTTCGCTGTAAGCTCTGCATTCCCTTAGGAACGACTTTGGAGCTTCTTCGCCTTTACTTTTTGGCACTCGATGGTGCGTTCTCAGCTTTTACATTTACAATTTTGGGGGATTTTTCTCTTATAGAACTAAAAAAAGGAAATTACATGTGACGGCCCCATTAAAAACCTTTCTCCCCCTTCAGAAAGGAAAAGGGTGCCATAAAAGAAAAATAAAATAAAAAATATGAAAAATTACATCGAGTTATACATAATATCGCCGAAGCTCATCCGCATTCCAAGATCTAGGAATGTCGTTGCCGTCCATATCCTTCAATCTGTATGAACTAGGTCTTGACGAAGATGCTACTAAGAAAGGTCCATCCCATTTCAACTGCAACTTGCCCACTGTTTCTGGGTTGGCCACTCTCCGAAGCACCAAGTGTCCTGGCTCAATGTTCTTTAGGCGAACCTTTCTATCTCGCCACTTGATTGTTTCGGCTTGATATTTGTTGATGTTCTCCACAGCTTGCAGCCTGATCCCTTCTAAAGCATCTTTTTCCACAGAACAAGAAGCTTCGGAACCTGATTCTGCCGAAGCTACTACTCTTATTGATCCGGTTTTAGCTTCCTCCGGAGTTATTGCTTCGTCACCGAATAATAACTTGAATGGTGTAAAGCCTGTAGACCTTGATGTAGTTGTATTGTGGCTCCACACCACTTTGGTTAACTGATCTGGCCACTTTCCCTTAGGTTGATTGAAGATTAACTTCATTATTCCTGTCATAATAATGCCATTGGCTCTTTCAACAAGTCCGTTTGATTCCGGATGCCTGACTGATGCAAAATGGATCTTCGTACCAATTTGATCACAAAAATCCCTGAAAGCTTCGGAGTCAAACTGTGTTCCATTATCCACAGTAATAGCCTTTGGTACCCCGAAACGACAAACAATATTCTGCCAGAAAAACTTTTGAACGGTGGCCGAAGTTATTGTGGCTAAAGGCTTTGCCTCAATCCATTTAGAAAAATATTCCACCGCAACTACAACATATCTTAGGTTCCCTTGGGCCGGTGGTAACGGACCTAACAAGTCAAGGCCCCACCTTTGTAATGGCCATATGGGTTGTATGAGTTGTGTTAAGGACGAAGGTTGTTTTTGATCTCTTGCACATTTCTGACAACCTTCGCACTTTTGAACTAATTCCGCTGCGTCCGAGGCTGCCTTCGGCCAATAAAACCCCTGACGGAAAACCTTTCCAAGTAACGGCCTAGATCCAATGTGAGATCCACACAGGCCTGCATGTATTTCTTTCATCAACTCTATGCCTTCGGCTCTAGATAAACACTTGAGTAGCGGAGAACAAACTCCATGTTTGTACAACTCCCCTTCTATCATGACATATGGACGAGCTCTTGCCTCTATCCTCCTATTATAAGCTTCGTCATCTGAAAGAAATTTACCCTGTAGGTAAGAGATGATCTCAGTTCTCCAATCTTCACTATAAACAGGAGATATATTGAGGACTGCTCTTTCAAGAAGTTCCATCGAAGGTGCTTTTATTGTTTCGAAGAACACATCCGAAGGTAAGGGCAGCCCTTGTGCCGCTGATTTAGCTAGCAAATCGGCATGCTCATTTTGTCCTCGAGGGATATTTTTAACAGAAAATCCTTCGAAGGAAGCTTCAACTCTTCGGACCATGTCCAGATATTTTTCAAGCTTCGGATCTTTAGCCTTACAACTCTTGTCAATATGACCCGAAACAACTTGAGAATCAGTTTTAAGTATGGCCCTTCTGATTCCCATTGCTTTTAGCTTCCGAAGCCCCAGAAGCAAGGCTTCGTACTCAGCGATGTTATTTGTGCAACTAAAATCAAGCTTTGCCGCATAGCAAGTTTTAACTTTGGAGGGTGAAACCAACACAGCAGCTGCTCCTGCTCCGAAGGTTCCCCAAGACCCATCGCAAAACACTATCCATGCTTCAGCATCTTTATTTGTTTCTTCCTCCTGAGCCCCTGGCGTCCAGTCAGCAATGAAATCCGCTAACGCCTGAGACTGAATCGAAGATCTATGAACATATTCAATACAGAATTCGTTGAGCTCTGCAGCCCATTTTCCAATCCTTCCAGTAGCTTCTCTATTTCTCATAATATCCTTCAACGGCTGTGAAGAAGGAACAACAATATTATATGCTTGAAAGTAATGCCGAAGCTTCCTGGATGCCATCAAAACAGCATACAACACCTTCTCCAATTCTGTATAGTTTTTCTTTGATATACTAAGAACTTCAGATACAAAATACACTGGGACCTGCTTTTTAAATTGGCCATCAAGCTTCTCCTGGACAAGTGCTGCACTCACCGCTGAGTGCGAAGCTGCCACATATAATAACAAAGGAGCCCCTGGCGTTGGTGGAGTTAATGTTGTTAACTCTATCAGATATTGTTTCAATTCCTCGAAGGCTCTTTGTTGGCTTGGTCCCTGTTGGGTCTATGCTTCGTCGCCGAAGGTCTTATAGAAAGAAGTGGTCCTCGGATGAAGCTGTTTGTATAAGATAGCCGAAGGTTCCTCTTCGTAAAGCTTCGGCATTACAAACCAACTTAAAGATAGAATGACCTTTTAGTCCATAAAGGTCTGAGTCAATGTTGTAAGTTTTTATGAGGGGCATACTTGTAATTCCTCACAGGCTGCGTCCTGTGCCTATAAATAGTGAGCAGTATTCCGTTACTGTTCAGGCATTCAATTAATTGCAATCGCATCTCTCGGAATTCAACTCTTTGCCAAGGCAAAGGTATTATTGTATTCAATAGTTCAATACATTAAGTAAATACAATGTATTTCATCTATGATGTATGTATTCCTTTTATACCTTTTATTTTATGTCATTTTATAATTTTTACTGAAATTTTATTACGAAGATACGAGCTTCGTAATTATGCTTTTATCAACCTTCGTCCAAGATCCATTATTCTCAAGAGAATAATGTTTCATAGACGAAGGACATTAACATTTAACATTTTATGTTGCCTTGTTCTTAATTCTAAGCACTTGAGAACAAGTCCCCAACATTGGCGCCCACCTCCGGTGAACTCACTTCCACTTTTTGAGCTGATGGCTTCGTTCAACGACCAAGCTGGAGCTGCTTCGGACCCGAAGCTGGTGCTCCCGATCACAGGTGGCTCGTCCTCAGAGCCAGCTAACAAGAAACAGAAGAAGGAAGCACAGAGAAGGGTACAGCATGTTGGGGTGCAAGGACCCTTCATCAAGTCAAGATGGTCTCACATTCCTATTACCTTTTCCCAAGAGGACCTTCAGCTCAAAGATTACCCACACAACGATGCCATGGTTATCTCTTGTGTTATCAAAGGATTTCTGGTCCACAATGTCTTGGTTGACACAGGCAGTGCAGCTGACATCATATTTGCTAAGGCCTTCAGACAAATGCAAGAGCCAGAAGATAAGATTCATGATGCTACACATCCTCTCTGTGGCTTCGGAGGAAGACAGATTGTAGCACTAGGCAAGATCACCATGTCAGTGACCTTCGGGTTCATCAACAACACTAGAACTGAGCAAGTTGTGTTTGACATTGTTGACATGGAATACCCTTACAATGCAATTATTGGTCGTGGTACTCTCAATGCCTTCGAAGCAATCCTTCATCCTGCTTATCTTTGCATGAAGATACCTTCGGATCAGGGACCCATTGCTATCCATGGAAGTCAGGAAGCTGCAAGAAGGGCCGAAGGCAATTGGACTGACTCAAAAGCAATCCATAACATAGATGGAGCTGAAGCTTGTGAACAGTACAAATTCAGAAGGGAGAAAGCAGCTTCAGCAGATCAGCCGAAGCCTATGCTCTTATGTGAGGACATAGCAGAGCAGAAGGTGCTGTTAGGCTCTCAATTATCCGAAGAGCAGGAGAAAACCTTGATAAGGTTTTTGTTCAATAACAAAGATGTTTTTGCATGGTCAGCCAATGATCTATGCGGAGTTAATAGAGATGTTATTGAGCACTCGCTCAATGTCGATCCATCCTTCAGACCCAGAAAGCAAAGGCTTCGGAAAATGTCAGATGATAAGGCCGAAGGTGCTCGCAACGAAGTCAAAAGACTCCTCAGTGCAGGAGTTATCAGAGAAGTGAAGTACCCAGAATGGCTAGCTAACACTGTTATGGTAAAAAAGGCCAATGGCAGGTGGCGAATGTGCATCGATTTTACAGATCTTAACAAGGCTTGTCCGAAGGATGAATTCCCACTACCAAGGATAGACTCTTTAGTTGATGCAGCAGCTTCTTCAGAGCTCATGAGTCTGTTAGACTGTTATTCAGGCTATCACCAAATTTGGATGAAGAAGGAAGATGAGCCGAAGACTAGCTTCATAACTCCAAGTGGCACATATTGCTATCTTGGGATGCCTGAGGGGCTCAAAAACGCTGGAGGAAGTTTCAGCCGAATGACTGCGAAGGTTCTCCAATCTCAAATAGGCAGAAATGTGCTAACTTATGTAGATGACATCATTGTCAAAAGCACGAAGCAGGAGAATCATATTGCTGATCTGCAGGAGACCTTCGCCAGTTTCAGGCAAGCTGGCTTAAAGTTAAATCCAGAAAAATGCGTCTTCGGAGTGAAGAAGGGGAAATTTCTTGGATGCTTGGTTTCAACAAAGAGAATTGAAGCCAATCCAAGTAAAATTGAAGCTATACTTCGGATGGAGCCACCAACTACAAAGAAGGGGGCTCAAAGATTGACAGGAAGATTGGCATCTCTCAATAGATTCATATCCTGATCAGCAGAGAGAAACTTACCATTCTTCGAAGTGCTGAAGTCAGCAGAAGTCTTTCAATGGGGACCAATTCAGCAGAAGGCTTTTGAAGAGCTAAAACAGTATTTAATAGATCTAACAACATTGACTCCACCAATGCCAGGGGCTCCTTTGTTATTATATGTGGCAGCTTCGCACTCAGCGGTAAGTGCAGCGCTTGTTCAGGAGAAGCTCGATGGTCAAGTCAAGAGACATGCCCCAATATATTTTGTATCCGAGGTTCTTAGTTTGTCAAAGAAAAATTATACAGAGTTGGAGAAGGTACTGTATGCTGTCTTGATGGCCTCCAGGAAGCTTCGGCACTATTTCCAAGCTTACAACATAATTGTTCCTTCATCACAACCTCTGAAGGATATTATGAGGAACCGAGAAGCTACTGGAAGGATTGGAAAATGGGCTGCAGAGCTCAATGAATTTTGTATTGAATATGTTCATAGATCTTCGATTCAGTCACAGGCGCTGGCAGACTTTATTGCTGATTGGACGCCAGGGGCTCAGGAGGAGGAAATGAATAAAGACAACGAAGCCTGGACAGTGTTTTGTGACGGATCTTGGGGAACCTTCGGAGCAGGAGCGGCTGCTGTGTTGGTTTCACCTTCCAAAGTCAAAACTTGTTATGCGGCAAAGCTTGATTTTAATTGCACAAATAACATTGCTGAGTACGAAGCATTGATTCTAGGTCTTCGGAAGTTAAAAGCAATGGGAATCAGAAGGGCCATACTTAAAACTGATTCCCAGGTTGTTTCGGGTCATATTGACAAAAGTTGCAAGGCTAAGGATCCGAAGCTTGAAAAATATCTGGATATGGTTCGAAGAGTTGAAGCTTCCTTCAAAGGGTTTTCTGTCAAAAATATCCCTCGAGGACAAAATGAGCATGCTGATTTGCTAGCTAAGTCAGCAGCACAGGGGCTGCCTTTACCTTCGGATGTGTTCTTCGAAACAATAAAAGCACCTTCAGTGGAACTTCTTGAAAGAGCAGTTCTTAATATATCTCCTGTTTTTAGCGAAGATTGGAGAACCGAGATCATCTCTTACCTTCAGGGTAAATTCCTTTCAGATGACGAAGCTTATAACAAGAGGATAGAGGCAAGAGCTCGTCCATATGTCATGATAGAAGGGGAGTTGTACAAACATGGAGTTTGTGCTCCGCTGCTCAAATGTTTATCCAGAACCGAAGGTATAGAGTTAATGAAAGAAATACATGCAGGCCTGTGTGGATCTCACATCGGATCTAGGCAGTTACTTGGAAAAATTTTCCGCCAAGGGTTTTATTGGCCGAAGGCAGCTTCGGATGCAGCAGAATTGGTTCAAAAGTGCGAAGGTTGTCAGAAATGTGCAAGAGATCAAAAACAACCTTCGTCCTTAACACAGCTCATACAACCCACTTGGCCATTGCAAAGGTGGGGCCTTGACTTGTTAGGTCCGCTACCACCGGCCCAAGGGAACCTGAGATATGTTGTAGTAGCTGTGGAATATTTTTCTAAATGGATTGAGGCGAAGCCTTTAGCCACAATAACTTCGGCCACCGTCCAAAAGTTTTTCTGGCAGAATATTGTTTGTCGTTTCGGGGTGCCAAAGGCCATCACTGTGGACAATGGGACACAGTTTGACTCCGAAGCTTTCAGGGACTTCTGTAACCAAATTGGTACGAAGATCCATTTTGCATCAGTTAGGCACCCAGAGTCAAATGGACTCGTTGAAAGAGCCAACGGCATTATAATGACAGGAATAATGAAGTTAATCTTCAATCAACCCAGAGGAAAATGGCCAGATCAGTTAACCAAAGTGGTGTGGAGCCACAACACGACAACATCAAGGTCTACAGGCTTTACTCCATTCAAGTTGTTATTCGGTGACGAAGCAATAACTCCAGAGGAAGCTAAAACCGGATCAATAAGGATAGTAGCTTCGGCAGAATCAGATTCCGAAGCTGCTTATTCTACAGAAAAAGATGCTTTAGAAGGGATCAGACTCCAAGCCGTGGAGAATATCAATAAATATCAAGCTGAAACAGTCAAATGGCGGGATAGAAAGGTTCGGCTAAAAAATATTGAGCCGGGGCACTTGGTGCTTCGGAGAGTGGCCAACTCAGAAACAGTGGGCAAATTGCAGTTGAAATGGGACGGACCTTTCTTAGTAGCATCTTCGTCAAGACCCGGTTCATACAGATTGAAAGATATGGACGACAATGACATTCCTAGGTCTTGGAATGCGGATGAGCTTCGGCGATATTATGTATAATTCGATGTAATTTTTCATATTTTTTATTTTTTCTTTCATGGCACCCTTTTCCTTTCCAAAGGGGGAGAAAGGTTTTTAATGGGGCCAGCATATGTAATTTCCTTTTTTAGTTCTATAAGAGCAAAATCCCCCAAAGAATGTAAATGTAAAAGCTGAGAGCGCACCATCGAGTGCCAAAAAGTAAAGGCGAAGAAGCTCCAAAGTCGTTCCCAAGGGAATGCAGAGCTCATAGCGAAAAGTCAACGCTGATTCCGCCAAAAGTAAAGGCGAAGAAGCTCCAAAGTCGTTCCTAAGGGAATGCAGAGCTTACAGCGAAAAGTCAACGCTGATTCCGCCAAAAGTAAAGGCGAAGAAGCTCCAAAGTCGTTCCTAAGGGAATGCAGAGCTGAGGTGTGATTGTTTTTAAGAAAATAATGGCCATGAATATGGCTTCGGATACGTGTTTGGCCATTCATTTGCACATCACATTACATCATAGCATTTGCATTCATAAACATTCATCTAGGCATATGTAGGATAATCATCTTCATCGCATAAATGGTTGCTTCAGCAAAAAGAGAAAAAAGAAAGGGAAAAAAGAGCTTCGTACACAAAGAAGAAAGGACAATGTTGTTTTCTATGCTTCGCTGCGTACGAAAAGAAGGGAAGGTGTTTTTTCGCCTTCGGCTCAAAAGAAGATTTCGTCCACATCAAAGCATTTCTCATACATCAATGGAAGGATAAGGATATATAACAAGGTATGAACAGAATTCACTAAAGACAAGTTTTGGCTACATTTACAAAAGTTATCTCAAAAGTTTTTTAAGTACTGTCTACAGTCTACTATCTAAATCTCCAAGGAGCTTCGGCTTCGGCGTTATTTTTGATCATCAGCTTCGGCTTCGTCATCCTACATGAATAAGATCGTTGGAAGTCAAAATCAAGTTTACAGGAAAAGGAAAGCACAAGGTATGGTTTCTTACTGGATCAAGGTGGCTACGAGCTTCGTCTCCAGCCTTCTCTCGACCACCTTTTGTCCATATCATTTTTACAAATCGATTCGAGATACTTCGGGCGAGATCAGGGATGTCATCCAGGATTGATGGTGTTAAAGTGAAATTTGGCCTATTGACAATCTTCCCATGATCACAGCCAGCTTTCAGGAAGGCTGCAGCAGTCCCTCGAGAAGCCACCCAGGCACAGAAGTCACCATGCCCAGCTATGACTTCGTCGAGCTCGTCAATCTCCCCCTCAATATGTTCGAAGGTTTTCGGTAGATCTTCAGCTGAGGGGGTGAATTTTTCACTACTGGCTCCAACTGAGTAAAAAATCTTTCTTAATCGTTGAATGCATTTGTTGCTAAATTCCAAGCATTTTTCTTGAAGACTTGTCAGTAGTTTTCTCAAATCTGAATTTTGTTGAGCTTCGGCTTCAAGTTTTGCAATAAAATCTTGTTTTTCTCGTTCGAATTGCTCAGACTGGCGGAGAAGCTTCGTGTTCAGTTCTGTTATTTTTGCTTCAGCTTCCGCCAATAAACCTTCGGTTGCCTGGAGCTCAAAGTTCTTTTTCTCGAAAGCATCTGATTGTTCCTTTATTTTGCTTTCCAAATTTTCAATTATAACTTCGTTCTTCTTATCTTCAAAATCTTGCTGCATTTGCAAGGCTTTGCTCAACAGCATACTCTACACGAACACAACCTTCGTCAGACATGTTTTTATTATTAAAAACAATAAAAGTTAAGGGACAAGTTATTCACCTTGAAGTTGGAGTAAAATAAACTACCAACGACATGTTGTCGTCGGTAGCGGCTGATGTCTGTTTCTAGCTTCGGGAATCCAACACTCTTGGACAGAGTACTGATAATTTTGGCCCCTGTTTGATCTCGAATACACTCTAATTTCTCATCATCAACGCCTCCGAAGAGGAGTGCCCCAGGTTTGTATCCACAGGATTTGGCATATTCTCTAAGTTCTTCTATTTTAGCTTTTGATAGATGTTCTCCAACTAAGTTCTGGAACACGAAGGCTTCGTTTTCTGAAGTTTCATCAGCAATTTCTTTTCCTTTCTTCGACGCTGCAGTCACGGCCTCTTCGGCAGCAGTGGTAGCTTCTTCTGCAGCCATGTCTAGCAGTATTTGATCAATATGTTCAATTGTACTCTCCAGGTTCAAATCTTCAGCTGAGGCAGCTTCGGCAGCTGCAGCCTCCGAAGGTGCAATTTCAATATCTGTCCCCTCTGCAGCCGCCGGTGTTTTCTGGGCTGAAGCCCTTGGCGGCGTCTTGTCAATTACCTCTGTCACAGTGATAATTCTTTGTTTCTTTGCCTTGATTGTCTTCTTCGATTTTTCAGGTTCCTTGTCCTTCTGAAAAAACTTTGTCAGTTGAGGGCCCAGTGGACTTAGCTTCGCAGGTAAGGATTCAGTCATTACCTTCAGAATTTCCTCAACGACAGCAGCAGAAGGTGATGCGGGGGTTTCTTCTGCTTCGGGTATTTGTCGCTTCGGAGAAGGAGCTTTCCTTTTCTTCGGAATTTTCTTCTTTATTGGCTCTTTTTCACCTTCATCTAAGGCTTCAGTTATCCTTTTCCTTTTTTGGCCTCCGGCACCTTTGTTCAGATTTTCGTAATCAGGGTATTCGAAACCCAAGGCGTCCAACACTCGATTTAGCCTTCGTTTCGGACGGGTGCCGAAGGCTGCGGTCATCAATTGATCTTCTTTCTTGGAATAATTGCCAAGTATCTCATTGCACATCACTTCAATCGTATCCAGCCACTCTTGGCAAGGAGTTTTAAAGTATTTCTTAAATTTGAAGTAATAAGGTAAACGTACAAGTTCACCTTTTTTCTTCTCCCCCTTCAGCTTCGGCATTTCCCACTCTTTTACACTAGGAAAAACCTTGAAAGCCAAAAACTCCTGGACCAGGTCCCTTGTACTGATATTCTCTGCAATTATTTTGAATTCATACATTGCTTTTTGAGTCGAACCCTCTGGTAACATGTGGCACTGGGGGCGGGTCTCTCCGAAGATTAGTTCCAGTGGACTTTGCACAAGCTTTTCCTTATCGTCATCAACCTTGACATAGAACCATTCTGATTTCCACCCTGCTGCCCATTTGCTTCGGTAGCTGATCACAGGATACTTTGTAGTTTTCCGATAAGCAAGATTATAGCAACCAAAATTGTCATGTAATCCATCCTTTCTAGCCTTTGTCTGATAGTGCAGTTCGTGAACTCGGCAAAAACTGTCCGCAAACGGTTCCACCGCCTGGCTTCGGAGTGCCCAGATATAAACACTAAGCCTAACGATAGCGTTAGGAGTCAGCTGGTGAAAATAGATTCCGAACTTCTTCAATACCTCTGCAATAATCCCATGTAGGGGGAATCTTAACCCAGCCTTTAGGAAGCTCTTAAAAATAACAATTTCATCTTTCTCCGGCTTTGGGGTAGTCTCTTCTCCCCCGAAGCGTAATAGCTTCTTTTGATTTTCAGTGAAATAGCCTGACTTTACCATCTTGGCCAGATCAGTCTTCGAAACAGTAGATTTCCCGAAATCCAAATGGCTGGGTTTGCTTGGCGTGGCAAGGTGATAATCATCTTCGGGGTCAGTTTCCTCAGTATCTTCTCCTTCTGCTTCAGCGATTGCTTGTTCCGCATCATCACTAGGAATCTTTTCCGAAGTCACTAGCCCGGATCGTTGCATGGCTTCGGAGATAGGGACAGTCTCCGAAGCTTCCGTTTCGTCCCCCTCACGCTCAACTCTGGCGGTAGAACGGACTCTGGCCATTTAACTATGAACTTGTGAAACTTTAATACTTTTTTCCTCCGAAGCAGGCTTCAAGATGGAGCTTCGTTCGATTCCGACAAACAAGCTTCGGCGACGGTTAAAAATTTTGGCAGCAAAACAGTGCAAATAGCAGTAAATGCTGTGGTAACTTCACACCTACTCGTCTGTTTATATAGTGCTGCAGGTAAGAAGGCGAAGCGCCAGAAGTTTTACACCAGGCGGACACCCGCTCGCACTCGCTGAACGGTGGACCGTAGTGTCCGAACAGTAACTCTGCAAGGTGGGGCCGCTACGCGCAGGGAGATTGAATCGTTTCTCGACAACGAGCTCAGGGAAGGTGTTTTTGAGACCTTTGGCGCTCCGAAGCCTAAGAAACTTTTTTCACGGATCAAGCTCGTTACGAAAAACGACCTAGCACCGCGAAAGGGGCTACTGTTGGGTCTATGCTTCGTCGCCGAAGGTCTTATAGAAAGAAGTGGTCCTCGGATGAAGCTGTTTGTATAAGATAGCCGAAGGTTCCTCTTCGTAAAGCTTCGGCATTACAAACCGACTTAAAGATAGAATGACCTTTTAGTCCATAAAGGTCTGAGTCAATGTTGTAAGTTTTTATGAGGGGCATACTTGTAATTCCTCACAGGCTGCGTCCTGTGCCTATAAATAGTGAACAATATTCCGTTACTGTTCAGGCATTCAATTAATTGCAATCGCATCTCTCGGAATTCAACTCTTTGCCAAGGCAAAGGTATTATTGTATTCAATAGTTCAATACATTAAGTAAATACAATGTATTTCATCTATGATGTATGTATTCCTTTTATACCTTTTATTTTATGTCATTTTATAATTTTTACTGAAATTTTATTACGAAGATACGAGCTTCGTGTTGGAGACTTGTTCTCAAATGCTATGAATTAAGAACAAGGCAACATAAAATGTTAAATGATATTGTCCTTCGTCCGTGAAGCATTATTCCTTTGAGGATAATGGGTCTTGGACGAAGGTTGATGAGATTATTATTACGAAGTTGAACCTTCGTAATAAACTTTCAATAAACATTGTAAAATAATGTAAAATAAAAGGTACAAAATGGATGAATAAATCACAGATGTATCATATTATATTCACTTAATATAATGAATCATTAAATACAATGATACCTATGCCTTGACAAAGGTTGTATTCCGAGAGATGCGATTGCAAATACCAGAATGCCTGAACAGTAACGGAATACTGTTCACTATTTATAGGCACAGGACGCAGCCTGTGAGGAATTACAAGTATGCCCCTTATAAAAACTTGCAACATTGACTCAGACCTTTATGGACTAAAAGGTCATTCTATCTTTAAGTCGGTTTGCAATGCCGAAGCTTTACGAAGAGGAACCTTCGGCTATCTTGTACAAACAGCTTCATCCGAGGATCACTTCTTTCTATACGACCTTCGGCGACGAAGCATAGACCCAACAGTAGCCCCTTTCGCGGTGCTAGATCGTTTTTCGTAACGAGCTTGATCCGTGAAAAAAGTTTCTTAAGCTTCGGAGCGCCGAAGGTCTCAAAAACACCTTCCCTGAGCTCGTTGTCGAGAAACGATTCAATTTCCCTGCGCGTAGCGGCCCCACCTTGCAGAGTTACTGTTCGGTCTCTGCGGTCCACCGTACAGCGAGTGTGAGCGGGTGTCCGCCTGGTGTAAAACTTCTGGCGCTTTGCCTTCTTACCTGCGGCACTATATAAACAGACGAGTAGGTGTGAAGTTACCACAGCATTTACTGCTATTTGCACTGTTTTGCTGCCAAAATTTTTAACCGACGCCGAAGCGTGTTTGTCAGAATCGAACGAAGCTCCATCTTGAAGCCTGCTTCGGAGGAGAAAAGTATCAAAGTTTCACAAGTTCATAGTTAAATGGCCAGAGTCCGCTCTACCGCCAGGGTTGAACGTGAGGGGGACGAAACGGAAGCTTCGGAGACTGTCCCTATCTCCGAAGCTATGCAACGATCTGGGCTAGTGACTTCGGAAAAGATTCCTATTGATGATGCAGAACAAGCAATCGCTGAAGCAGAAGGAGAAGATGCTGAGGAAACTGACCCCGAAGATGATTATCACCTTGCCACACCAAGCAAACCCAGCCATTTGGACTTCGGGAAATCTACTGTTTCGAAGGCTGATTTGTCCAAGATGGTAAAGTCAGGCTATTTTACTGAAAATCAGAAGAAGCTATTACGCTTCGGGGGAGAAGAGACTACCCCAAAGCCGGAGAAAGATGAAATTGTTATTTTTAAAAGCTTCCTAAAGGCTGGATTAAGATTCCCCCTTCATGGGATTATTGCAGAGATACTGAAGAATTTCGGAATCTATTTTCACCAGCTAACCCCTAACGCTATCGTTAGGCTTAGTGTCTATATCTGGGCACTCCGAAGCCAGGCGGTGGAACCGTTTGCGGACAGCTTTTGCCGAGTCCACGAACTGCACTATCAGACAAAGGCTAGAAAGGATGGATTACATGACAATTTTGGTTGCTATAATTTTGCTTATCGGAAAACTACGAAGTATCCTGTGATCAGCTACCGAAGCAAATGGGCAGCAGGGTGGAAATCGGAATGGTTCTATGTTAAGGTTGATGATGATAAAGAAAAGCTTGTGCAAAGTCCACTTGAACTGACCTTCGGAGAAACCCGCCCCCAGTGCCACATGTTACCAGAGGGTCCGACTCAAAAAGCAATGTATGAATTCAAAATAATTGCAGAGAATATCAGTACAAGGGACCTGGTCCAGGAATTCTTGGCTTTCAAGGTTTTTCCTAGTGTAAAAGAGTGGGAAATGCCGAAGCTGAAGGGGGAGAAGAAAAAAGGTGAACTTGTACGTTTGCCTTACTACTTCAAATTTAAGAAATACTTTAAAACTCCTTGCCAAGAGTGGCTGGATACGATTGAAGTGATGTGCAACGAGATACTTGGCAATTATTCAAAAAAGGAAGATCAATTGATGACCGCAGCCTTCGGCACCCGTCCGAAACGAAGGCTAAATCGAGTGTTGGACGCCTTGGGTTTCGAATACCCAGACTACGAAGATCTGAACAAAGGTGCCGGAGGCCAAAAGAGGAAAAGGGTAACTGAAGCCTTAGATGAAGGTGAGAAAGAGCCAATAAAGAAGAAAATTCCAAAGAAAAGGAAAGCTTCCTCTCCGAAGCAACAAATATCCGAAGCAGAGGAAACCCCCGCATCACCTTCTGCTGCTGTTGTTGAGGAAATTCTGAAGGTAATGACTGAATCCTTACCTGCGAAGCTAAGTCCACTGGGTCCTCAACTGACAAAGTTTTTTCAGAAGGACAAGGAGCCCGAGAAATCGAGGAAAACAATCAAGGCAAAGAAACAAAGAATCATTACCGTGACAGAGGTAATTGACAAAACTCCGCCAAGAGCTTCGGCCCAAAAAACACGAGCGGCAGCAGAGGGGGCAGATATTGAAATTGCACCTTCGGAGGCCGCAGCCGCCGAAGTTACCTCAGCCGAAGATTTGAATTTGGAGAGCACAATTGAACATATTGACCAAATGCTACTAGACATGGCTGCAGAAGAAGCTACCACTGGTGCCGAAGAGGCCATGACCGCAGCGTCAAAGAAAGGAAAAGAAATTGCTGATGAAGCTTCAGAAAACGAAGCCTTCGTGTTCCAAAACTTAGTTGGAGAACATCTAACAAAAGCTGAAATAGAAGAGCTTAAAGAGTATGCCCAATCCTGTGGATACAAACCTGGGGCACTCCTCTTCGGAGGCGTTGATGATGAGAAATTAGAGTGTATTCGAGACCAAACAGGGGCCAAAGTTATTAGTACCCTGTCCAAGAGTATTGGATTCCCGAAGCTTGAAACAGACATCAGCCGCTACCGACGACAACATGTCGTTGGTAGTTTATTTTACTCCAACTTCAAGGTAAATGACTTGTCCCTTAACTTTTATTGCTTCTAATAAAAACATGTCTGACGAAGGTTGTGTTTGTGTAGAGTATGCTATTGAGCAAAGCCTTGCAAATGCAGCAAGATCTTGAAGATAAAAAGCATGAAGTTATAATTGGAAATTTGGAAAACAAAATAAAGGAGCAATCAGATGCTTTTGAGAAAAAGAACTTTGAGCTCCAGGCAGCCGAAGGTTTACTGGCGGAAGCTGAAGCAAAAATATCAGAATTGAACACGAAGCTTCTCCGCCAGTCTGAGCAGTTCGAACGAGAAAAACAAGATCTCAATGCAAAACTTGAAGCCGAAGCTCAGCAAAATTCGGATTTGAGAAAACTACTGACAAATCTTCAAGAAAAATGCCTGGAATTTAGCAACAAGTGCATTCAACGACTAGGAAAGATTTTTTACTCAGTTGGAGCCAGCAGCGAAAAATTTACCCCCTCAGCTGAAGATCTACCAAAAACCTTCGAACACATTGAGGGGGAGATTGACGAGCTCGACGAAGTCATAGCTGGGCATGGTGACTTCTGTGCCTGGGTGGCTTCTCGAGGGACTGCTGCAGCCTTCCTGAAGGCTGGCTATGATCATGGGAAAGTTGTCAATAGGCCAAATTTCACTTTGTCACCATCAATCCTGGATGACATCCCTGATCTCGCCCGAAGCATCTCGAATCGATTTGTAAAAATGATATGGACAAAAGGTGGTTGAGAGAAGGCTGGAGACGAAGCTCGTAGCCACCTTAATCCAGTAAGAAATCATACCTTGTGCTTACCTTTTCCTGTAAACTTGATTTTGACTTCCAACGACCTTATTCATGTAGGATGACGAAGCCGAAGCTGATGATCAAAAATAACGCCGAAGCCGAAGCTCCTTGGAGATTTAGATAGTAGACTGCAGACAGTACTTGAAAAACTTTTGAGATAACTTTTGTAAATGTAAACAAAACTTTCATGTATGATGTTCATACCTTGTAATATATCCTTAACCTTTCACTGATGTATGAGAAATGCTTTGATGTGGACGAAATTTCCTTTTTTGAGCCGAAAGCGAAAAAACACCTTCCCTTCTTTTCGTACACAACGAAGCATAGAAAACAACATTTTCCTTTTTTCCGAAGCTCTCCTTCATAGAAAACAACATTTGCCCTTCTTCTTTGTGCACGAAGCTCTTTTTTCCCTTTCTTTTTTCTCTTCTTGCCGAAGCAACCATTTTATGCGATGAAGATGATTATCCTACATATGCCTTGATGAATGTTTATGAATGCAAATGCTATGATGTAATGTGATGTGCAAATGAATGGCCAAACACGTATCCGAAGCCATATTCATAGCCATTATTTTCTTAAAAACAATCACACCTCAGCTCTGCATTCCCTTAGGAACGACTTTGGAGCTTCTTCGCCTTTACTTTTGGCGGAATCAGCGTTGACTTTTCGCTGTAAGCTCTGCATTCCCTTAGGAACGTCTTTGGAGCTTCTTCGCCTTTACTTTTGGCGGAATCAGCGTTGACTTTTCGCTGTAAGCTCTGCATTCCCTTAGGAACGTCTTTGGAGCTTCTTCGTTTTTACTTTTGGGCACTCGATGGTGCACTCTCAGATTTTACATTTACATTCTTTGGGGGATTTTGCTCTTATAAGACTAAAAAAGGAAATTACATATGCTGGCCCCATTAAAAACCTTTCTCCCCCTTTGGAAAGGAAAAGGGTGCCATGAAAGAAAAAAAAATAAAAAATATGAAAAATTACATCGAATTATACATAATATCGCCGAAGCTCATCCGCATTCCAAGATCTAGGAATGTCATTGCCGTCCATATCTTTCAATCTGTATGAACCGGGTCTTGACGAAGATGCTACTAAGAAAGGCCCGTCCCATTTCAACTGCAATTTGCCCACTGTTTCCGGGTTGGCCACCCTCCGAAGCACCAAGTGCCCTGGCTCAATATTTTTTAGCTGAACCTTTCTATCCCGCCATTTGACTGTTTCAGCTTGATATTTATTGATATTCTCCACAGCTTGCAGTCTGATCCCTTCTAAAGCATCTTTTTCTATAGAATAAGCAGCTTCGGAATCTGATTCTGCCGAAGCTACTATCCTTATTGATCCGGTTTTAGCTTCCTCTGGAGTTATTGCTTCGTCACCGAATAACAACTTGAATGGAGTGTAGCCTGTAGACCTTGATGTTGTCGTGTTGTGGCTCCATACCACTTTGGTTAACTGATCTGGCCATTTTCCTCTAGGTTGATTGAAGATTAACTTCATTATTCCTGTCATTATAATGCCGTTGGCTCTTTCAACGAGTCCATTTGACTCCGGGTGCCTAACTGACGCAAAATGGATCTTCGTACCAATTTGGTCACAGAAATCCCTGAAAGCTTCGGAGTCAAACTGTGTTCCATTGTCCACAGTGATAGCCTTTGGCACCCCGAAACGACAAACAATATTTTGCCAGAAAAACTTTTGGACGGTAGCCGAAGTTATTGTGGCTAAAGGCTTCGCCTCAATCCATTTAGAAAAATATTCCACAGCTACTACAACATACCTCAGGTTCCCTTGGGCCGGTGGTAACGGACCTAACAAATCAAGGCCCCACCTTTGCAATGGCCAAGTGGGTTGTATGAGCTGTGTTAAGGACGAAGGTTGTTTTTGATCTCTTGCACATTTCTGACAACCTTCGCACTTTTGAACCAATTCTGCTGCATCCGAAGCTGCCTTCGGCCAGTAAAACCCTTGACGGAAAACTTTTCCAAGTAACGGCCTAGATCCGATGTGAGATCCACACAGGCTTGCATGTATTTCTTTCATTAACTCTATACCTTCGGTTCTGGATAAACATTTGAGCAGCGGAGCACAAACTCCATGTTTGTACAACTCCCCTTCTATCATGACGTATGGACGAGCTCTTGCCTCTATCCTCTTGTTATAAGCTTCGTCATCTGAAAGGAATTTACCCTGAAGGTAAGAGATGATCTCGGTTCTCCAATCTTCGCTAAAAACAGGAGATATGTTAAGGACTGCTCTTTCAAGAAGTTCCACCGAAGGTGCTTTTATTGTTTCGAAGAACACATCCGAAGGTAGAGGCAGCCCCTGTGCTGCTGACTTAGCTAGCAAATCAGCATGCTCATTTTGTCCTCGAGGGATATTTTTGACAGAAAACCCTTCGAAGGAAGCTTCGACTCTTCGAACCATATCCAGATATTTTTCAAGCTTCGGATCCTTAGCCTTGCAACTCTTGTCAATATGACCCGAAACAACCTGGGAATCAGTTTTAAGTATGGCTCTTCTGATTCCCATTGCTTTTAACTTCCGAAGACCTAGAATCAATGCTTCGTACTCAGCAATGTTGTTTGTGCAATTAAAATCAAGCTTTGCCGCATAACAAGTTTTGACTTTGGAAGGTGAAACCAACACAGCAGCCGCTCCTGCTCCGAAGGTTCCCCAAGATCCATCACAAAACACTGTCCAGGCTTCGTTGTCTTTATTCGTTTCCTCCTCCTGAGCCCCTGGCGTCCAATCAGCAATAAAGTCTGCCAGCGCCTGTGACTGAATCGAAGATCTATGAACATATTCAATACAAAATTCATTGAGCTCTGCAGCCCATTTTCCAATCCTTCCAGTAGCTTCTCGATTCCTCATAATATCCTTCAGAGGTTGTGATGAAGGAACAATTATGTTATAAGCTTGGAAGTAGTGCCGAAGCTTCCTAGAGGCCATCAAGACAGCATACAATACCTTCTCCAGCTCTGTATAATTTTTCTTTGACAAACTAAGAACCTCGGAAACAAAATATATTGGGGCCTGCCTCTTGACTTGACCATCAAGCTTCTCCTGGACAAGCGCTGCACTTACCACTGAGTGCGAAGCTGCCACATATAATAACAAAGGAGCCCCTGGCATTGGTGGAGTCAATGTTGTTAGATCTATTAAATACTGTTTCAGCTCTTCAAAAGCCTTCTGCTGGATTGGCCCCCATTGAAAGACTTCGGCTGACTTCAGTACTTCGAAGAATGGTAAGTTTCTCTCTGCTGATCTGGATATGAATCTGTTGAGAGATGCCAATCTTCCTGTCAATCTTTGAGCCCCCTTCTTTGTAGTTGGTGGCTCCATCCGAAGTATAGCTTCAATTTTACTTGGATTAGCTTCAATCCCCTTTGTTGAAACCAAGCATCCAAGAAATTTCCCCTTCTTCACTCCGAAGACACATTTTTCTAGATTTAACTTTAAGCCAGCTTGCCTGAAACTGGCGAAGGTCTCCTGCAGATCAGCAATATGATTCTCCTGCTTCATGCTCTTGACAATGATGTCATCAACATAAGTTAGCACATTTCTGCCTATTTGAGATTGGAGAACCTTCGCAGTCATTCGGCTGAAACTTCCTCCAGCGTTTTTGAGCCCCTCAGGCATCCGAAGATAGCAATATGTGCCACTTGGAGTTATGAAGCTAGTCTTCGGCTCATCTTCCTTTTTCATCCAAATTTGGTGATAGCCTGAATAGCAGTCTAACAGACTCATGAGCTCTGACGAAGCTGCTGCATCAACTAAAGAGTCTATCCTTGGTAGTGGGAATTCATCCTTCGGACAAGCCTTGTTAAGATCTGTAAAATCGATGCACATTCGCCACTTGCCATTGGCCTTTTTTACCATAACAATGTTAGCCAGCCATTCTGGGTACTTCACTTCTCTGATAACTCCTGCACTGAGGAGTCTTTTGACTTCGTTGCGAGCACCTTCGGCCTTATCATCTGACATTTTCCGAAGCCTTTGCTTTCTGGGTCTGAAGGATGGATCGACATTGAGCGAGTGCTCAATAACATCCCTATTAACTCCGCATAAATCATTGGCTGACCATGCAAAAACATCTTTGTTATTGAACAGAAACCTTATCAAGGTTTTTTCCTGCTCTTCGGATAGTTGAGAGCCTAACAGCACCTTCTGCTCTGCTATGTCCTCACATAAGAGCATAGGCTTCGGCTGATCTGCTGAAGCTGCTTTCTCCCTTCTGAATTTGTACTGTTCACAAGCTTCAGCTCCATCTATGTTATGGATTGCTTTTGAGTCAGTCCAATTGCCTTCGGCCCTTCTTGCAGCTTCCTGACTTCCATGGATAGCAATGGGTCCCTGATCCGAAGGTATCTTCATGCAAAGATAGGCAGGATGAAGGATTGCTTCAAAGGCATTGAGAGTACCACGACCAATAATTGCATTGTAAGGGTATTCCATGTCAACAATGTCAAACACAACTTGCTCAGTTCTAGTGTTGTTGATGAACCCGAAGGTCACTGACATAGTGATCTTGCCCAATGCTACAATCTGTCTTCCTCCGAAGCCACAGAGAGGATGTGTAGCATCATGAATCTTATCTTCTGGCTCCTGCATCTGTCTGAAGGCCTTAGCAAATATGATGTCCGCTGCACTGCCTGTATCAACCAAGACATTGTGGACCAGAAATCCTTTGATAACACAAGAGATAACCATGGCATCGTTGTGTGGGTAATCTTTGAGCTGGAGGTCCTCTTGGGAGAAGGTAATAGGAATGTGAGACCATCTTGACTTGATGAAGGGTCCTTGCACCCCAACATGTTGTACCCTTCTCTGTGCTTCCTTCTTCTGTTTCTTGTTAGCTAGCTCTGAGGACGAGCCACCTGTGATCGGGAGCACCAGCTTCGGGTCCGAAGCAGCTCCAGCTTGGTCGTTGAACGAAGCCATCAGCTCAAAAAGTGGAAGTGAGTTCACCGGAGGTGGGCGCCAATGTTGGAGACTTGTTCTCAAATGCTATGAATTAAGAACAAGGCAACATAAAATGTTAAATGATATTGTCCTTCGTCCGTGAAGCATTATTCCTTTGAGGATAATGGGTCTTGGACGAAGGTTGATGAGATTATTATTACGAAGTTGAACCTTCGTAATAAACTTTCAATAAACATTGTAAAATAATGTAAAATAAAAGGTACAAAATGGATGAATAAATCACAGATGTATCATATTATATTCACTTAATATAATGAATCATTAAATACAATGATACCTATGCCTTGACAAAGGTTGTATTCCGAGAGATGCGATTGCAAATACCAGAATGCCTGAACAGTAACGGAATACTGTTCACTATTTATAGGCACAAGACGCAGCCTGTGAGGAATTACAAGTATGCCCCTTATAAAAACTTACAACATTGACTCAGACCTTTATGGACTAAAAGGTCATTCTATCTTTAAGTCGGTTTGCAATGCCGAAGCTTTACGAAGAGGAACCTTCGGCTATCTTGTACAAACAGCTTCATCCGAGGATCACTTCTTTCTATACGACCTTCGGCGACGAAGCATAGACCCAACACTTCGTAATTATGCTTTTATCAACCTTCGTCCAAGATCCATTATTCTCAAGAGAATAATGTTTCATAGACGAAGGACATTAACATTTAACATTTTATGTTGCCTTGTTCTTAATTCTAAGCACTTGAGAACAAGTCCCCAACAGTCCCCATTGAAAGACTTCGGCTGATTTCAGCACTTCGAAGAATGGTAAGTTTCTCTCCGCTGATCTGGATATGAACCTATTGAGAGATGCCAACCTTCCTGTCAATCTTTGAGCCCCCTTTTTTGTAGTTGGTGGCTCCATCCGAAGTATAGCTTCAATTTTACTTGGATTAGCTTCGATTCCCTTTGTTGAAACCAAACATCCAAGAAATTTCCCCTTCTTTACTCCAAAAACACATTTTTCTGGATTCAATTTTAAGCCAGCTTGTCTGAATTTAGCGAAGGTCTCCTGCAAATCAGCAATATGATTCTCCTGTTTCGTGCTTTTTACAATGATGTCATCAACATAAGTTAGCACATTTCTGCCTATCTGAGACTGGAGAACTCTCGCAGTCATTCTGCTGAAACTTCCTCCAGCGTTTTTGAGCCCCTCAGGCATCCGAAGATAGCAATACGTGCCACTTGGAGTTATGAAGCTAGTCTTCGGCTCATCTTCCTTTTTCATCCAGATTTGATGGTAGCCTGAATAACAGTCTAACAGACTCATGAGTTCTGAAGAAGCTGCTGCATCAACTAAAGAGTCTATCCTTGGCAATGGGAATTCATCCTTCGGACAAGCCTTGTTAAGATCTGTAAAATCGATACACATTCGCCACTTGCCATTTGCCTTTTTTACCATAACAGTGTTAGCTAGCCATTCTGGATACTTTACTTCTCTGATAACTCCTGCACTGAGGAGTCTCTTGACTTCATTACGAGCACCTTCGGCTTTATCATCTGACATTTTCCGAAGCCTCTGCTTTCTGGGTCTGAAAGATGGATCAACATTGAGCGAGTGCTCAATAACATCCCTATTAACTCCGCAAAGATCATTGGCTGACCATGCAAAAACATCTTTGTTGTTGAACAAAAACCTTATCAAGGTTTTCTCTTGTTCTTCGGATAACTGAGAGCCCAACAGCACCTTCTGCTCTGCTATGTCCTCACATAAGAGCATGGGCTTCGGTTGATCTGCTGAAGCTGCTTTCTCCCTTCTGAATTTGTATTGTTCACAAGCTTCAGCTCCATCTATGTTATGAATTGCTTTTGAGTCAGTCCAGTTTCCTTCGGCCCTTCTGGCGGCTTCCTGACTTCCATGGATAGCGATGGGTCCTTGATCCGAAGGTATCTTCATGCAGAGATAAGCAGGATGAAGAATTGCTTCGAAAGCATTGAGGGTGCCACGACCAATGATTGCATTGTAAGGATATTCCATGTCAACAATGTCAAACACAATTTGCTCAGTTCTGGTGTTGTTGATGAACCCGAAGGTCACTGGCATGGTGATCTTGCCCAGTGCTACAATTTGTCTTCCTCCGAAGCCACAGAGAAGATGTGTAGCATCATGAATCTTATCTTCTGGCTCTTGCATTTGTCTGAAGGCCTTAGCAAATATGATATCAGCTGCACTACCTGTGTCAACCAAGACATTGTGGACCATAAATCCTTTGATAACACAAGAGATAACCATGGCATCGTTGTGTGAGTAATCCTTGAGCCGAAGATCCTCTTGGGAGAAGGTAATGGGAATGTGAGACCATTTTGACTTGATGAAGGGTCCCTGCACCCCAACATGCTGTACCCTTCTCTGTGCCTCTTTTTTCCGCTTCTTAGTGGCTGGCTCTGAGGACGAACCACCTGTAATCGGGAGCACTAGCTTCGGGTCCGAAGTAGCTCCAGCTCGATCATTGAACGAAGCCATCAGCTCAAAAAGTGGAAGTGAGTTCACCGGAGGTGGGCGCCAATGTTGGAGACTTGCTCTCAAATGCTATGAATTAAGAACAAGGCAACATAAAATGTTAAATAACAATGCCCTTCGTCCACCGAAACATTATCTCCAGAAGGATCTAATGAACTTCGGACGAAGGTCACGAATATGATATTACAAAGGTTTCACCTTCGTAATTAAATTTATAAAGGTAATATAAAGTGAGGTTGGAACATGAAGCATTGCATATAAATATCTTGAAAACAAACGATGTCATTCTTATGTCCTATTATATGAATTTAAGATGTTTGAATACAAATATTAAATACATCTATACCTTTGCCTTGACAAGCAATCCGAGTAATGCGTTAGTGATCACAGGAATCTTGTGAACAGTAAGGGAATACTGTTCACTATTTATAGGCACAGGACACAGCCTGTGAGGAATTACAATTATGCCCCTCATAGAACTTTACAACATTAACTCAGATCTTTATGGACTAGAAGGTCATTCCATCTTTAAGTCGGTTTCCAATACCGAAGCTTCATGAAGAAGAACCTTCGGTCATCTTATACAAACAGCTTCAGCCGAAAACTGCTTCTTCCTAGAAGACCTTCGGCGACGAAGCATAGGCCCAACAGACCATTTCTTGGTCAAAAATCCGTACGTGTTAGCCTTTTGTATTTTTGAAAATGGTCATTCATGGCTATTTTCGACAAAAATGGGGGTTGTGTGGCCATTGATCATCGACCGGACGCTCATACACCTCACCCCACATATGTTTCCTTGCCATAGATCACATTCTTGGATTTCTGGTGGAGACCATTTCTTGGTTAAAAACTCGTACGTGTTAGCCTTCGGTATTATTGAAAATGGTCGTTCATGGCTATTTTCGACAAAAATGGGGGTTGTGTGGCCATTGATCATCGACCAGAGGCTCGTACACCTCACCCCACATATGTTTCCTTGCCGAAAATAGCCATGAGCGACCATTTTCAAAAATATTAGAGGCTAACACGTACGGATTTTAGACCAAGAAATGGTCGCTCATGGCTATTTTCAAGGTCGCTCGTGGCTATTTTCATAAAAAATGGGGGTTATGTGGCCATTTATCATCGACTAGAGGCTCATAAACCTCACCCCACATATGTTTCCTTGCCATAGATTACATTCTTGGATTTCTGGTGGAAACCATTTCTTGGTTAAAAACTCGTACGTGTTAGCCTTCGATATTATTGAAAATGGTCATTCATGGCTATTTTCGACAAAAATGGGGGTTGTGTGGCCATTGATCATCGACCAGAGGCTCATAAACCTCACCCCACATATGTTTCCTTTCCATAGATCACATTCTTGGATTTCTGGTGGAAACCATTTCTTGGTCAAAAATCTGTAGGTGTTAGCCTTCGGTATTTTTGAAAATGGTCGTTCATGGCTATTTTCGACAAAAATGGGGGTTGTGTGGCCATTGATCATCGACCAGACGCTCATACACCTCACCCCACATATGTTTCCTTGCCATAGATCACATTCTTGGATTTCTGGTGGAGACCATTTCTTGGTCTAAAATCCGTAGGTCTTAGCCTCTAGTATTATTGAAAATGGTCATTCATGGCTATTTTCGGCAAAATGGGGGTTGTGTGGCCATTGATCGTCGACTAGAGGCTCATACACCTCACCCCACATATGTTTCCTTGCCATAGATCACATTCTTGGATTTTTGGTGGAGACCATTTCTTGGTCAAAAACTCGTACGTGTTAGCCTTCGGTATTATTGAAAATGGTCGTTCATGGCTATTTTCGGCAAAATGGGGGTTGTGTGGCCATTGATCGTCGACCAGAGGCTCATACACCTCACCCCACATATGTTTCCTTGCCATAGATCACATTCTTGGATTTCTGGTGGAGACCATTTCTTGGGCAAAAATCCGTAGGTGTTAGCCTTCGGTATTATTGAAAATGGTCGTTCATGGCTATTTTTGATAAAAATGGGGGTTGTGTGGCCATTGATCATCGACCAGACGCTCATACACCTCACCCCACATATGTTTCCTTGTCATAGATCACATTCTTGGATTTCTGGTGGAGACCATTTCTTGGTCTAAAATCCGTAGGTGTTAGCCTCTAGTATTATTGAAAATGGTCGCTCATGGCTATTTTCAAGGTCGTTCATGGCTATTTTCGACAAAAATGGGGGTTGTGTGGCCATTGATCATCGACCAGACACTCATACACCTCACCCCACATATGTTTCCTTGCCATAGATCACATTCTTGGATTTCTAGTGGAGACCATTTCTTGGTTAAAAACTCGTACGTGTTAGCCTTCGGTATTATTGAAAATGGTCGTTCATGGCTATTTTCGACAAAAATGGGGGTTGTGTGGCCATTGATCATCGACCAGAGGCTCGTACACCTCACCCCACATATGTTTCCTTGCCATAGATCACATTCTTGGATTTCTGGTGGAGACCATTTCTTGGTCTAAAATCCGTAGGTGTTAGCCTCTAATATTATTGAAAATGGTCGCTCATGGCTATTTTCGGCAAAATGGGGGTTGTGTGGCCATTGATCATCGACTAAAGGCTCGTACACCTCACCCCACATATGTTTCCTTGCCATAGATCACATTCTTGGATTTCTGGTGGAGACCATTTCTTGGTTAAAAACTCGTACGTGTTAGCCTTCGGTATTATTGAAAATGGTCGTTCATGGCTATTTTCAGCAAAATGGGGGTTCTGTGGCCATTGATCATCGACCAGAGGCTCGTACACCTCACCCCACATATGTTTCCTTGCCATAGATCACATTCTTGGATTTCTGGTGGAGACCATTTCTTGGTCAAAAATCCGTAGGTGTTAGCTTTTGGTATTTTTGAAAATGGTCGTTCATGGCTATTTTCATA
Organism: Zea mays; assembly: GCF_902167145.1. Taxonomy (NCBI): domain Eukaryota; kingdom Viridiplantae; phylum Streptophyta; class Magnoliopsida; order Poales; family Poaceae; genus Zea; species Zea mays. Next base: position 37,112 of record NW_023366810.1, on the reverse strand, counting down.
AAAAATGGGGGTTGTGTGGCCATTGATCATCGACCAGAGGCTCATACACCTCACCCCACATATGTTTCCTTGCCATAGATCACATTCTTGGATTTCTGGTGGAGACCATTTCTTGGTCAAAAATCCGCAGGTCTTAGCCTCTAGTATTATTGAAAATGGTCGCTCATGGCTATTTTCAAGGTCGCTCATGGCTATTTTCATAAAAAAATGGGGGTTGTGTGCCATTGATCATCGACCAGAGGCTCATACACCTCACCCCACATATGTTTCCTTGCCATAGATCACATTCTTGGATTTCTGGTGGAGACCGTTTCTTGGATAAAAACTCGTAGGTGTTAGCCTTCGGTATTATTGAAAATGGTCATTCATGGCTATTTTCGACAAAAATGGGGGTTGTGTGGCCATTGATCATCGACTAGAGGCTCATACACCTCACCCCACATATGTTTCCTTGCCATAGATCACATTCTTGGATTTCTGGTGGAGACCATTTCTTGGTCAAAAATCCGTAGGTGTTAGCCTTCGGTATTATTGAAAATGGTCGTTCATGGCTATTTTCGACAAAATGGGGGTTGTGTGGCAATTGATCATCGACCAGAGGCTCATACACCTCACCCCACATATGTTTCCTTGCCATAGATCACATTCTTGGATTTCTGGTGGAGACCATTTCTTGGTCAAAAATCCGTAGGTCTTAGCCTCCAGTATTATTGAAAATGGTCGCTCATGGCTATTTTCATAAAAAATGGGGGTTGTGTGGCCATTTATCATCGACTAGAGGCTCATAAACCTCACCCCACATATATTTCCTTGCCATAGATCACATTCTTGGATTTCTGGTGGAGACCATTTCTTGGTTAAAAACTCGTACGTGTTAGCCTTCGGTATTATTGAAAATGGTCATTTATGGCTATTTTCGGCAAAATGGGGGTTGTGTGGCCATTGATCATCGACCAGAGGCTCATACACCTCACCCCACATATGTTTCCTTGCCATAGATCACATTCTTGGATTTCTGGTGGAGACCATTTCTTGGTCAAAAATCCGTACGTGTTAGCCTTTGGTATTTTTGAAAATGGTCATTCATGGCTATTTTCGACAAAAATGGGGGTTGTGTGGCCATTGATCATCGACCAGACGCTCATACACCTCACCTCACATATGTTTCCTTGCCATAGATCACATTCTTGGATTTCTGGTGGAGACCATTTCTTGGTTAAAAACTCGTACGTGTTAGCCTTCGGTATTATTGAAAATGGTCGTTCATGGCTATTTTCGACAAAAATGGGGGTTGTGTGGCCATTGATCATCGACCAGAGGCTCGTACACCTCACCCCACATATGTTTCCTTGCCATAGATCACATTCTTGGATTTCTGGTGGAGACCATTTCTAGGTCTAAAATCCGTAGGTGTTAGCCTCTAATATTATTGAAAATGGTCGCTCATGGCTATTTTCAAGGTCGCTCATGGCTATTTTCATAAAAAATGGGGGTTGTGTGGCCATTTATCATCGACTAGAGGCTCATAAACCTCACCCCACATATGTTTCCTTGCCATAGATTACATTCTTGGATTTCTGGTGGAAACCATTTCTTGGTTAAAAACTCGTACGTGTTAGCCTTCGGTATTATTGAAAATGGTCGTTCATGGCTATTTTCGACAAAAATGGGGGTTGTGTGGCCATTGATCATCGACCAGAGGCTCGTACACCTCACCCCACATATGTTTCCTTGCCATAGATCACATTCTTGGATTTCTGGTGGAGACCATTTCTTGGTCTAAAATCCGTAGGTGTTAGCCTCTAATATTATTGAAAATGGTCGCTCATGGCTATTTTCGGCAAAATGGGGGTTGTGTGGCCATTGATCATCGACTAAAGGCTCGTACACCTCACCCCACATATGTTTCCTTGCCATAGATCACATTCTTGGATTTCTGGTGGAGACCATTTCTTGGTCAAAAATCCGTAGGTGTTAGCCTTCGGTATTATTGAAAATGGTCGTTCATGGCTATTTTCGACAAAAATGGGGGTTGTGTGGCCATTTATCATCGACTAAAGGCTCATACACCTCACCCCACATATGTTTCCTTGCCATAGATTACATTCTTGGATTTCTGGTGGAAACCTTTTCTTGGTTAAAAACTCGTACGTGTTAGCCTTCGGTATTATTGAAAATGGTCAGTCATGGCTATTTTCGGCAAAATGGGGGTTGTGTGGCCATTGATCGTCGACCAGAGGCTCATACACCTCACCCCACATATGTTTCCTTGTCGTAGATCACATTCTTGGATTTCTAGTGGAGACCATTTCTTGGTCAAAAATCCGTAGGTGTTAGCCTTCGGTATTATTGAAAATGGTCGTTCATGGCTATTTTCGACAAAAATGGGGGTTGTGTGGCCATTGATCATCGACCAGACGCTCATACACCTCACCCCACATATGTTTCCTTGCCATAGATCACATTCTTGGATTTCTGGTGGAGACCATTTCTTGGGCAAAAATCCGTAGGTGTTAGCCTTCGGTATTATTGAAAATGGTCGTTCATGGATATTTTCGACAAAAATGGGGGTTGTGTGGCCATTGATCATCGACCAGACGCTCATACACCTCACCCCACATATGTTTCCTTGCCATAGATCACATTCTTGGATTTCTGGTGGAGACCATTTCTTGGTCTAAAATCCGTAGGTGTTAGCCTTAGGTATTATTGAAAATGGTCGCTCATGGCTATTTTCGACAAAAATGGGGGTTGTGTGGCCATTGATCATCGACCAGATGCTCATACACCTCACCCCACATATGTTTCCTTGCCATAGATCACATTCTTGGATTTCTGGTGGAGACCATTTCTTGGTCTAAAATCCGTAGGTGTTAGCCTTTGGTATTTTTGAAAATGGTCATTCATGGCTATTTTCGACAAAAATGGGGGTTGTGTGGCCATTGATCATCGACCAGACGCTCATACACCTCACCCCACATATGTTTCCTTACCATAGATCACATTCTTGGATTTATGGTGGAGACCATTTCTTGGTCAAAAATCCGTAGGTCTTAGCCTTCAGTGTCATTGAAAATGGTCGTTCATGGCTATTTTCGACAAAAATTAGGGTTGTGTGGCCATTGATCGTCGACCAGAGGCTCATACACCTCACCCCACATATGTTTCCTTGCCATAGATCACACCATAGATTACATTCTTGGATTTCTGGTGGAAACCATTTCTTGGTTAAAAACTCGTACGTGTTAGCCTTCGGTATTATTGAAAATGGTCACTCATGGCTATTTTCGGCAAAATGGGGGTTGTGTGGCCATTGATCATCGACCAGAGGCTCGTACACCTCACCCCACATATGTTTCCTTGCCATAGATCACATTCTTGGATTTCTTGTGGAGACCATTTCTTGGTCAAAAATCCGTAGGTGTTAGCCTTTAGTATTTTTGAAAATGGTCATTCATGGCTATTTTCGACAAAAATGGGGGTTGTGTGGCCATTGATCATCGACCAGACGCTCATACACCTCACCCCACATATGTTTCCTTGCAATAGATCACATTCTTGGATTTCTGGTGGAGACCATTTCTTGGTTAAAAACTCGTACGTGTTAGCCTTCGGTATTATTGAAAATGGTCGTTCATGGCTATTTTCGGCAAAATGGGGGTTGTGTGGCCATTGATCTTCCACCATAGGCTCATACACCTCACCCCACATATGTTTCCTTGCCATAGATCACATTCTTGGATTTCTGGTGGAGACCATTTCTTGGTCAAAAATCCGTAGGTGTTAGCCTTCGGTATTATTGAAAATGGTCGTTCATGGCTATTTTCGACAAAAATGGGGGTTGTGTGGCCATTGATCATCGACCAGAGGCTCATACACCTCACCCCACATATGTTTCCTTGCCATAGATCACATTCTTGGATTTCTGGTGGAGACCATTTCTTGGTCAAAAATCCGTAGGTGTTAGCCTTCGGTATTTTTGAAAATGGTCATTCATGGCTATTTTCGGCAAAATGGGGGTTGTGTGGCCATTGATCATCGACTAGAGGCTCGTACACCTCACCCCACATATGTTTCCTTGCCATAGATCAAATGTTCTCCACCATAAATCCAAGAATGTGATCTATGGCAAGGAAACATATGTGTTGTGAGGTGTATGAGCCTCTGGTCGAAGATCAATGGTCTCCACCAGAAATCCAAGAATGTGATCTATGGCAAGGAAACATATGTGGGGTGAGGTGTATGAGCCTCTGGTCGATGATCAATGGCCACACAACCCCCATTTTGTCGAAAATAGCCACGAATGACCATTTTCAATAATACCGAAGGCTAACACGTACGAGTTTTTAACCAAGAAATGGTTTCCACCAGAAATCCAAGAATGTAATATATGGCAAGGAAACATATGTGGGGTGAAGTGTACGAGCCTCTGGTCGATGATCAATGGCCACACAACCCCCATTTTTTATGAAAATAGCCATGAGCGACCATTTTCAATAATACTAGAGGCTAACACCTACGGATTTTAGACCAAGAAATGGTTGATAGTCGCCTAGAGGGGGGGTGAATAGGGCGAAACTGAAATTTACAAATATAAACACAACTACAAGCCGGGTTAGCGTTAGAAATATGAAACCGAGTCCGCGAGAGAGGGTGGAAAACAAATCGCAAGCAAATGAAGAGTGTGACACGCGGATTTGTTTTACCGAGGTTCGGTTCTCTCAAACCTACTCCCCGTTGAGGAGGCCACAAAGGCCGGGTCTCTTTCAACCCTTCCCTCTCTCAAACGATCCCACGGATCGAGTGAGCTTTCTCTTCTCAATCACTTGGAACACAAATTACCCACAAGGACCACCACAAGTTTGGTGTCTCTTGCCTCAATTACAAGTGAGTTTGATCGCAATGAAGGAATCAAGAAAGAAGAAAGCAATCCAAGCGCAAGAGCTCGAAAGAACACAAGCAAATCTCTCTCTCTAGTCACTAGGGCGTTGTGTGGAATTTGGAGAGGATTTGATCTCTTTGGTGTGTCTAGAATTGAATGCTAGAGCTCTTGTAAGTAGTTGGGAAGTGGAAAACTTGGATGCAATGAATGGTTGGGTGGTTGGGGTATTTATAGCCCCAACCACCAAAATAACCGTTGGTGGAGGCTGTCTGTTCGATGGCGCACCGGACATGTCCGGTGCCCCTGCCACGTCACCAGTGCCGTTGGAATCTGACCGTTGGAGTTTTGACTTCTGGGCCCGCCTCGATGTCCGGTGGCGTACCGGACATGCACTGTTCACTGTCCGGTGCGCCGGCATGGGCGACTCTGACTTCTGCGCGCGCTGCGCGCGCAATAAATGCATCGCAGGTAGCCGTTGGCGCCGATGTAGCCGTTGCTCCGTGGATGCACTGGACAGTCCGGTGCACACCGGACATGTCCGGTGAATTATAGCGGAGCAGCCGCTCTGATTTCCCGAGGCTGGCGAGTTCCTGAGCCGCGTCCCGTTGGAGCACCGGACAGTCCGGTGAATTATAGCGCGCCGGCTCTGGAGAATTCCCGAAGGCGACGAGTTCGCGTTGAAGTCCTTTGGTGCACCGGACACTGTCCAGTGGTGCACCGGACAGTCCGGTGCGCCAGACCAGAGGAGCCTTCGGTTGCTCCTTTGCTCTTTTGTTGAACCCAACACTTGGTCTTTTTATTGGCTAAGTGTGAACCTTTTGCACCTGTATAACTTATACACTAGAACAAACTAGTTAGTCCAAAGATTTGTGTTGGGCAATTCAACCACCAAAATTATATAGGAACTAGGTGTAAGCCTAATTCCCTTTCAATCTCCCCCTTTTTGGTGATTGATGCCAACACAAACCAAAGCAAATATAGAAGTGCATAATTGAACTAGTTTGCATAATATAAGTGCAGAGGTTGCTTGGAATTGAGCCAATATAAATACTTACAAGATATGCATGGATTGTTTCTTCATTTTTAACATTTTGGACCACGCTTGCACCACATGTTTTGTTTTTGCAAAATCTTTTCTAAATCTTTTCAAAGTTCTTTTGCAAATAGTCAAGGGTAAATGAATAAGAGTTTGCAAAGCATTTTCAAGATTTGAAATTTTCTCCCCCTGTTCCAAATGCTTTTCCTTTGACTAAACAAAACTCCCCCTAAATAAAATCTCCTCTTAGTGTTCAAGAGGGTTTTGATGAAACAATTTTGAAATACTACTTTTTCCCCTTTTTGAACACATTAAGATACCAAATTGACAATTGGAAATTACATTTTAAAATTAGGTGGTGGTGCGGTCCTTTTGCTTTGGGCTAATACTTCCTCCCCCTTTGGCATGAATCGCCAAAAACGGAGTCATTAGAGCCCTTCAAATAACTTTCTCCTCCCTTGGTCATAAATAAAAGAGTGAAGATTATACCAAAGTAGGAGTCCTTTTGTTTTGCTCTCTCCCCCAAGGATAGAGAGCGGCTCGGAGTGACGGCGAAGGATGAGTTGACGGAGTGGAAGCCTTTGTCTTCGCCGAAGACTCCAATGCCCTTTCAATGCACCTATGAATTGATTTGAAGTAGACTTGAAAACACATTAGTCATAGCATATGAAAGAGACATGATCAAAGGTATATTCATGAGCTATGTGTGCAAGTTAGCAATAGAAATTTCTAGAATCAAGAATATTGAGCTCATGCCTAAGTTTGGTAAAAGTTTGTTCATCAAGTGGTTTGGTAAAGATATCGGCTAATTGATCTTTAGTATTAATGTATGCAATCTCAATATCTCCCTTTTGTTGGTGATCCCTAAGAAAATGATACCGAATGGCTATGTGCTTAGTGCGGCTATGCTCGACGGGATTGTCGGCCATTTTGATTGCACTCTCATTATCACATAGCAAAGGGACTTTGGTTAATTTGTAACCGTAGTCCCGCAGGTTTTGCCTCATCCAAAGCAATTGCGCGCAACAATGACCTGCGGCAATATACTCGGCTTCGGCGGTTGAAAGAGCGACCGAATTTTGCTTCTTTGAGGCCCAAGACACCAAGGATCTTCCCAAGAACTGGCAAGTCCCTGATGTGCTCTTTCTATTAATCTTACACCCCGCCCAATCGGCATCTGAATAACCAATTAAATCAAAAGTGGATCCCCGAGGGTACCAAAGCCCAAACTTAGGAGTATAAGCCAAATATCTCAAGATTCGTTTTACGGTCGTAAGGTGGGATTCCTTAGGGTCGGATTGGAATCTTGCACACATGCAAAGGGAAAGCATAATGTCCGGTCGAGATGCACATAAATAGAGTAATGAACCTATCATCAACCGGTATACCTTTTGATCCACGGACTTACCTCCCGTGTCGAGGTCGAGATGCCCATTAGTTCCCATGGGTGTCTTGATGGGTTTGGCATCCTTCATCCCAAACTTGGTTAGAATGTCTTGAGTGTACTTTGTTTGGCTGATGAAGGTGCCCTCTTGGAGTTGTTTGACTTGGAATCCTAGAAAATACTTCAACTCCCCCATCATCAACATCTCGAACTTTTGTGTCATGATCCTACTAAATTCTTCACAAGTAGATTCGTTAGTAGACCCAAATATGATATCATCAACATAAATTTGGCATACAAACAAATCATTGTCAAGAGTTTTAGTGAATAGAGTAGGATCGGCTTTTCCGACTTTGAAGCCATTAGCAATAAGGAAATCCCTAAGGCATTCATACCATGCTCTTGGGGCTTGCTTGAGCCCGTAAAGCGCCTTAGAGAGCTTATAGACATGGTTAGGATACTCACTGTCTTCAAAGCCGGGAGGTTGCTCAACATAGACCTCTTCCTTGATTGGTCCATTGAGGAAGGCACTTTTCACGTCCATTTGATAAAGCTTAAAGCCATGGTAAGTAGCATAGGCTAATAATATACGAATTGACTCAAGCCTAGCTACGGGTGCATAGGTTTCACCGAAATCCAAACCTTCGACTTGGGAGTATCCCTTGGCCACAAGTCGAGCTTTGTTCCTTACCACCACACCATGCTCGTCTTGCTTGTTGCGGAAGACCCATTTGGTTCCTACAACATTTTGGTTAGGACGTGGAACTAAATGCCATACCTCATTCCTAGTGAAGTTGTTGAGCTCTTCTTGCATCGCCACCACCCAATCCGAATCTTGTAGTGCTTCCTCTACCCTGTGTGGCTCAATAGAGGAAACAAACGAGTAATGTTCACAAAAATGTGCAACACGAGATCTAGTAGTTACCCCCTTATGAATGTCGCCGAGGATGGTGTCGACGGGGTGATCTCATTGGATTGCTTGGTGGACTCTTGGGTGTGGCGGCCTTTGTTCCTCTTCCTCCTTGTCTTCCTCATTTGCATCTCCCCCTTGATCATTGCCATCATCTTGAGGTGGCTCAATTGCTTGATCTTCTACTTCATCAACTTGAGCCTCATCCTCATTTTGAGTTGGTGGAGATGCTCGCGTGGAGGAGGATGGTTGATCTTGTGCTTTTGGAAGCTCTTCGGATTCCTTAGGACACACATCCCCAATGGACATGTTCCTTAGCGCGATGCACGGAGCCTCTTCATCACCTATCTCATCAAGATCAACTTGCTCTACTTGAGAGCCGTTAGTTTCATCAAACACAACGTCACATGAGACTTCAACTAGTCCAGTGGACTTGTTAAAGACCCTATATGCCCTTGTGTTTGAGTCATAACCAAGTAAAAAGCCTTCCACAGTCTTAGGAGCAAATTTAGATTTTCTACCTCTTTTAATAAGAATAAAGCATTTGCTACCAAAGACTCTAAAATATGAAATGTTGGGCTTTTTACCGGTTAGGAGTTCATATGATGTCTTCTTGAGGATTCGGTGTAGATACAACCGGTTGATGGCGTAGCAAGCGGTGTTGACCGCCTCGGCCCAAAACCGATCCGAAGTCTTGTACTCATCAAGCATGGTCCTTGCCATGTCTAATAGAGTTCGATTCTTCCTCTCCACTACACCATTTTGTTGTGGGGTGTAGGGAGAAGAGAACTCATGTTTGATGCCCTCTTCCTCAAGAAAGCCTTCGATTTGAGAGTTCTTGAACTCCGTCCCGTTGTCGCTTCTTATTTTCTTGATCCTTAAGCCAAACTCATTTTGAGCCCGTCTCAAGAATCCCTTTAAGGTCTCTTGGGTTTGAGATTTTTCCTGTAAAAAGAATACCCAAGTGAAGCGAGAATAATCATCCACTATTACAAGACAATACTTACTCCCGCCGATGCTTATGTAAGCAATCGGGCCGAATAGGTCCATGTGTAGGAGCTCCAGTGGTCTTTCGGTCGTCATGATGTTCTTGTGTGGATGATGGGCTCCAACTTGCTTTCCTGCCTGACATGCACTACAAATCCTGTCTTTCTCAAAATGAACATTTGTTAGTCCTAAAATGTGTTCTCCCTTTAGAAGCTTATGAAGATTCTTCATCCCAACATGGGCTAGTCGGCGGTGCCAGAGCCAACCCATGTTAGTCTTAGCAATTAAGCATGTGTCGAGTTCAGCTCTATCAAAATCTACTAAGTATAGCTGACCCTCTAACACACCCTTAAATGCTATTGAATCATCACTTCTTCTAAAGACAGTGACACCTACATCAGTAAATAGACAGTTGTAGCCCATTTGACATAATTGTGAAACGGAAAGCAAATTGTAATCTAAAGAATCTACAAGAAAAACATTGGAAATTGAATGGTCAGGAGATATAGCAATTTTACCAAGACCTTTGACCAAACCTTGATTTCCATCCCCGAATGTGATAGCTCGTTGGGGATCTTGGTTTTTCTCATAGGAGGAGAACATCCTTTTCTCCACTGTCATATGGTTTGTGCACCCGCTGTCGAGTATCCAACTTGAGCCCCCGGATGCATAAACCTACAAAACAATTTTAGTTCTTGACTTTAGGTACCCAAACGGTTTTGGGTCCTTTGGCATTAGAAACAAGAACTTTGGGTATCCAATCACAAGTCTTTGACCCCTTGTGTTTGCCCCCAACAAACTTGGCAACTACCTTGCCGGATTTGTTAGTCAAAACATAAGATGCATCAAAAGTTTTAAAAGAAATATCATGATCATTTGATGCAATAGGAGTTTTCTTCTTAGGCAACTTAGCATGGGTTGGTTGCCTAGAGCTAGATGTCTCACCCTTATACATAAAAGCATGATTAGGGCCAGAGTGAGACTTCCTAGAGTGAATTCTCCTAATTTTGTCCTCGGGGTAACCGGCAGGGTATAAAATGTAACCCTCGTTATCCTGAGGCATGGGAGCCTTGCCCTTAACAAAGTTGGACAATCTTTTAGGAGGGGCATTAAGTTTGACATTGTCTCCCCTTTGAAAGCCAATGCCATCCTTGATGCCCGGGCGTCTCCCATTATAGAGCATACTTCTAGCAAATTTAAACTTTTCATTTTCTAAGTTATGCTCGACAATTTTAGCATCTAATTTTGCTATATGATCATTTTGTTGTTTAATCAAAATCATGTGATCATGAATAGCATCAACATCAATATCTCTACATCTAGTACAAATAGTGACATGCTCAATGGTAGATGTAGATGGTTTGCAAGAATTAAGTTCAACAATCTTAGCACGTAATATATCATTCTTATCTCTAAGATCGGAAATTGTAACTTTGCAAACATCAAAATCTTTAGCCTTAGCAATCAAGTTTTCATTTTCTAATCTAAGGCTAGCAAGAGATACATTCAATTCTTCAATCTTAGCAAGTAAATCATCATTATTGTTTCTAAGATTGGGAATTGAAATATCACAAACATGAGAATCAACCTTAGCATTTAAACTAGCATTTTCATTTCTAAGGTTGTCAATCATCTCATGGCAAGTGCTTAGCTCACTAGATAGTTTTTGACATTTTTCTACTTCTAGAGCATAAGCATTTTTAACCTTAACATGCTTCTTATTTTCTTTAATAAGGAAGTCCTCTTGAGTGTCCAAGAGATCATCCTTTTCATGAATGGCACTAATCAATTCATTAAGTTTTTCCTTTTGTTGCATGTTGAGGTTGGCAAAAAGAGATCGCAAGTTATCCTCCTCATCACTAGCATTATCATCACTAGAAGACTCATATTTAGTGGAGGAGTTAGATTTAACCTTCTTCCGTTTGCCATCCTTTGCCATGAGGCACTTGTGGCCGACGTTGGGGAAGAGGAGTCCCTTGGTGACGGCGATGTTGGCGGCGTCCTCGTCGTCGGAGGAGTCGCTTGAGCTCTCGTCGGAGTCCCACTCCCGACAAACATGGGCATCGCCACCCTTCTTCTTGTAGTACCTCTTCTTTTCTCTCCTCTTGCCCTTCTTGTCGTTATCCCTGTCACTGTCACTTGATAATGGACATTTTGCAATAAAGTGACCGGGCTTACCACACTTGTAGCAAACTTTCTTGGAGCGGGACTTGTAGTCTTTCCCCCTCCTTTGCTTGAGGATTTGGCGGAAGCTCTTGATGACGAGCGCCATTTCCTCATTGTCGAGCTTGGAGGCGTCGATTGGTTGTCTACTTGGTGTAGACTCCTCCTTCTTTTCCTCTGTCGCCTTGAATGCGACGGGTTGAGCTTCGGATGTGGAGGGATCATCAAGCTCGTTGATCTCCCTCGAGCCTTCGATCATGCACTCAAAACTTACAAAATTCCCGATAACTTCCTCTGGGGTCATTTTAGTATATCTAGGATTACCACGAATTAATTGAACTTGAGTGGGGTTAAGGAAAATGAGAGATCTTAGAATAACCTTAACCACTTCGTGGTCGTCCCACTTCTTGCTCCCGAGGTTGCGCACTTGGTTCACCAAGGTCTTGAGCCGGTTGTACATGTGTTGTGGCTCTTCCCCTTTGCGAAGCCGGAACCGACCGAGCTCCCCCTCGATCGTTTCCCGCTTGGTGATCTTTGTGAGCTCATCTCCCTCGTGCGCGGTTTTGAGCACATCCCAAACCTCCTTGGCGCTCTTCAACCCTTGAACTTTGTTATACTCCTCTCTACTTAAAGAGGCGAGGTGTATTGTTGTTTCTTGAGAGTTGAAGTGCTCGATTTGGGCCACCTCATCCTCATCATAGTCTTCATCCCCTACGGACGGTACCTGTGCACCAAACTCAACAACATCCCATATACTTTTGTGGAGCGAGGTTAGATGAAATCGCATTAAATCGCTCCACCTAGCGTAATATTCACCATCAAAAGTTGGTGGTTTGCCTAATGGGACGGAAAGTAAAGGTGTATGTTTAGAAATGCGAGGGTAGCTTAGGGGAATCTTACTATACTTCTTACGCTCTTGGCGTTTAGAAGTGACGGACGCCGCGTCGGAGCCGGAGGTGGATGTTGATGAAGTGTCGGTCTCGTAGTAGACGACTTTCCTCATCCTCTTGTGCTTGTCCCCACTCCGATGCGGCTTGTGAGAGGAAGATTTCTCCTTCTTCTCTTTGTGGTGATAAGAAGATTTCTTCTCCTTCCCTTTGTTGGAGGAGCTCTTCTTCTTCTCCTTCCTCTTAGTGCGGGACTCTTCCGATGAAGTGCTCCCGTGGCTTGTAGTGGGCTTTTCGCCGGTCTCCATCTCCTTCTTGGCGTGATCTCCCGACATTACTTCGAGCGGTTAGGCTCTAATGAAGAACCTGGCTTTGATACCAATTGATAGTCGCCTAGAGGGGGGGGTGAATAGGGCGAAACTGAAATTTACAAATATAAACACAACAAGCCGGGTTAGCGTTAGAAATATGAAACCGAGTCCGCGAGAGAGGGTGGAAAACAAATCGCAAGCAAATGAAGAGTGTGACACACGGATTTGTTTTACCGAGGTTCGGTACTCTCAAACCTACTCCCCGTTGAGGAGGCCACAAAGGTCGGGTCTCTTTGAACCCTTCCCTCTCTCAAACGATCCCACGGATCGAGTGAGCTTTCTCTTCTCAATCACTTGGAACACAAAGTTCCCACAAGGACCAAACAAGTTTGGTGTCTCTTGCCTCAATTACAAGTGAGTTTGATCGCAATGAAGGAATCAAGAAAGAAGAAAGCAATCCAAGCGCAAGAGCTCGAAAGAACACAAGCAAATCTCTCTCTCTAGTCACTAGGGCGTTGTGTGGAATTTGGAGAGGATTTGATCTCTTTGGTGTGTCTAGAATTGAATGCTAGAGCTCTTGTAAGTAGTTGGGAAGTGCAAAACTTGGATGCAATGAATGGTTGGGTGGTTGGGGTATTTATAGCCCCAACCACCAAAATAACCGTTGGTGGAGGCTGTCTGTTCGATGGCGCACCGGACATGTTCGGTGCCCCTGCCATGTCACCAGTGCCGTTGGAATCTGACCGTTGGAGTTCTGACTTCTGGGCCCGCCTCGATGTCCGGTGGCGCACCGGACATGCACTGTTCACAGTCCGGTGCGCCGGCATGGGCGACTCTGACTTCTGCGCGCGCTGCGCGCGCATTAAATGCATCGCAGGTAGCCGTTGGCGCCGAAGTAGCCTTTGCTCCGTGGATGCACCGGACAGTCCGGTGCACACCGGACATGTCCGGTGAATTATAGCGGAGCAGCCGCTCTGATTTCCCGAGGCTGGCGAGTTCCTGAGCTGCGTCCCGTTGGAGCACCGGACACCGTCCGGTGTACACCGGACAGTTTGGTGAATTATAGCGCGCCGGCTGTGGAGAATTCCCGAAGGCGACGAGTTCGCGTTGAAGTCCTCTGGTGCACCGGACACTGTCTGGTGGTGCACCGGACAGTCCGGTGCGCCAGACCAGAGGAGCCTTCGGTTGCTCCTTTGCTCTTTTGTTGAACCCAACACTTGGTCTTTTTAATGGCTAAGTGTGAACCTTTTGCACCTGTATAACTTATACACTAGAACAAACTGGTTAGTCCAAAGATTTGTGTTGGACAATTCAACCACCAAAATTATATAGGAACTAGGTGTAAGCCTAATTCCCTTTCAATGGTCTCCACCAAAAATCCAAGAATGTGATCTATGGCAAGGAAACATATGTGGGGTGAGGTGTATGAGCATCTGGTCGATGATCAATGGCCACACAACCCCCATTTTTGTCGAAAATAGCCATGAATGACCATTTTCAATAATACCGAAGGCTAACACCTACGGATTTTTGAGCAAGAAATGGTCTCCACCAGAAATCCAAGAATGTGATCTATGGCAAGGAAACATATGTGGGGTGAGGTGTATGAGCCTCTGGTCGATGATCAATGGCCACACAACCCCCATTTTGCCGAAAATAGCCATGAATGACCATTTACAATAATACCGAAGGCTAACACGTACGAGTTTTTAACCAAGAAATGGTCTCCACGAGAAATCCAAGATTATGATATATGGCAAGAAAACATATGTGGGGTGAAGTGTACGAGCCTCTGGTCGATGATCAATGGCAACACAACCCCCAATTTTGTCGAAAATAGTCATGAGCGACCATTTTCAATAATACTAGAGGCTAACACCTACGGATTTTAGACCAAGAAATGGTCTCCACCAGAAATCCAAGAATGTGATCTACGACAAGGAAACATATGTGGGGTGAGGTGTATGAGCCTCTAGTCGATGATCAATGGCCACACAACTCCCATTTTGCCGAAAATAGCCATGAATGACCGTTTTCAATAATATCAAAGGCTAACACCTACGGATTTTTGACCAAGAAATGGTCTCCACCAGAAATCCAAGAATGTGATCTATGGCAAGGAAACATATGTGGGGTGAGGTGTATGAGCCTCTGGTCAATGATAAATGGCCACACAACCCCCATTTTTTTATGAAAATAGCCATGAGCGACCTTGAAAATAGCCATGAGCGACCATTTTCAATAATACTAGAGGCTAACACCTACGGATTTTAGACCAAAAAATGGTCTCCACCAGAAATCCAAGAATGTGATCTATGGCAAGGAAACATATGTGTAGTGAGGTGTATGAGCCTCTAGTCGATGATCAATGGCCACACAACCCCCATTTTTGTCGAAAATAGCCATGAATGACCATTTTCAATAATACCGAAGGCTAACAGCGACCATTTTCAATAATACTAGAGGCTAAGACATACGGATTTTTGACCAAGAAATGGTCTCCACCAGAAATCCAAGAATGTGATCTATGGCAAGGAAACATATGTGGGGTGAGGTTTATGAGCCTCTAGTCGATGATTAATGGCCACACAACCCCCATTTTTGATGAGCCTCTGGTCCATGATCAATGGCCACACAACCCCCATTTTTGTCGAAAATAGCCATGAATGACCATTTACAATAATACTAGAGGCTAAGACCTTCGGATTTTTGACCAAGAAATGGTCTCCACCAGAAATCCAAGAATGTGATCTATGGCAAGGAAACATATGTGGGGTGAGGTGTATGAGCCTATGGTCGATGATCAATGGCCACACAACCCCCATTTTGCCGAAAATAGCCATGAATGACCATTTTCAATAATACCGAAGGCTAAGACCTATGGATTTTTGACCAAGAAATGGTCTCCACCAGAAATCCAAGAATGTGATCTACGACAAGGAAACATATGTGGGGTGAGGTGTATGAGCGTCTGGTCGATGATCAATGGCCACACAACCCCCATTTTTTATGAAAATAGCCATGAGCGACCATTTTCAATAATACTAGAGGCTAAGACCTACGGACTTTTGACCAAGAAATGGTCTCCACCAGAAATCCAAGAATGTGATCTATGGCAAGGAAACATATGTGGGGTGAGGTGTATGAGCCTCTGGTCGATGATCAATTGCCACACAACCCCCATTTTTGTCGAAAATAGCCATGAATGACCATTTACAATAATACCGAAGGCTAACACCTACGGTTTTTGACCAAGAAATGGTCTCCACCAGAAATCCAAGAATGTGATCTATGGCAAGGAAACATATGTGGGGTGAGGTGTATGAGCCTATGGTCGATGATCAATGGCCACACAACCCCCATTTTTGTCGAAAATAGCCATGAACGACCATTTTCAATAATATCGAAGGCTAACACCTACGAATTTTTGACCAAGAAATGGTCTCCACCAGAAATCCAAGAATGTGATATACGACAAGGAAACATATGTGGGGTGAGGTGTATGAGCCTCTGGTCGACGATCAATGGCCACACAACCCCCATTTTGCCGAAAATAGCCATGAATGACCATTTTCAATAATACCGAAGGCTAACAGCGACCATTTTCAATAATACTAGAGGCTAAGACCTACGGATTTTTGACCAATAAATGGTCTCCACCAGAAATCCAAGAATGTAATCTATGGCAAGGAAACATATGTGGGGTGAGGTTTATGAGCCTCTAGTCGATGATAAATGGCCACACAAGCCCCATTTTTTATGAAAATAGCCATGAGCGACCTTGAAAATAGCCATGAGCGACCATTTTCAATAATACTAGAGGCTAACACCTACGGATTTTAGACCAAGAAATGGTCTCCACCAGAAATCCAAGAATGTGATCTATGGCAAGGAAACATATGTGGGGTGAGGTGTATGAGCCTCTAGTCGATGATCAATGGCCACACAACCCCCATTTTTGTCGAAAATAGCCATGAATGACCATTTTCAATAATACCGAAGGCTAACACCTACGGATTTTTGACCAAGAAATGGTCTCCACCAGAAATCCAAGAATGTGATCTATGGCAAGGAAACATATGTGGGGTGAGGTGTATGAGCCTCTGGTCGACGATCAATGGCCACACAACCCTAATTTTTGTCGAAAATAGCCATGAACGACCATTTTCAATGACACTGAAGGCTAACACCTACGGATTTTTGACCAAGAAATGGTCTCCACCATAAATCCAAGAATGTTATCTATGGCAAGGAAACATATGTGTAGTGAGGTGTATGAGCCTCTGGTCGAAGATCAATGGCCACACAACCCCCATTTTTGTCGAAAATAGCCATGAATGACCATTTTCAAAAATACCAAAGGCTAACACATTCGGATTTTTGCCCAAGAAATGGTCTCCACCAGAAATCCAAGAATGTGATCTATGGCAAGGAAACATATGTGGGGTGAGGTGTACGAGCCTCTGGTCGAAGATCAATGGCCACACAACCCCCATTTTGCCGAAAATAGCCATGAATGACCATTTTCAATAATACCGAAGGCTAACACGTACGAGTTTTTAACCAAGAAATGGTTTCCACCAGAAATCCAAGAATGTAATCTATGGCAAGGAAACATATGTGGGGTGAGGTTTATGAGCCTCTAGTCGATGATTAATGGCCACACAACCCCCATTTTTTATGAAAATAGCCATGAGCGACCTTGAAAATAGCCATGAGCGACCATTTTCAATAATACTAGAGGCTAACACCTACGGATTTTAGACCAAGAAATGGTCTCCACCAGAAATCCAAGAATGTGATCTATGGCAAGGAAACATATGTGGGGTGAGGTGTATGAGCGTCTGGTCGATGATCAATGGCCACACAACCCCCATTTTTGTCAAAAATAGCCATGAACGACCATTTTCAATAATATCGAAGGCTAACACCTATGGATTTTTTACCAAGAAATGGTCTCCACCAGAAATCCAAGAATGTGATCTACGACAAGGAAACATATGTGGGGTGAGGTGTATGAGCGTCTGGTCGATGATCAATGGCCACACAACCCCCATTTTTGTCGAAAATAGCCATGAACGACCATTTTCCATAATACCGAAGGCTAACACCTACGGATTTTTGACCAAGAAATGGTCTCCACCAGAAATCCAAGAATGTGATCTATGGCAAGGAAAGGTTGTGTGGCCATTGATCTTCGACCAGAGGTTCATACACCTCACTACACATATGTTTCCTTGCCATAGATCACATTCTTGGATTTATGGTGGAGAGTATGAGCGTCTGGTCGATGATCAATGGCCACACAACCCCCATTTTTGTCGAAAATAGCCATGAACGACCTTGAAAATAGCCATGAGCGACCATTTTCAATAATACTAGAGGCTAACACCTACGGATTTTAGACCAAGAAATGGTCTCCACCAGAAATCCAAGAATGTGATCTATGGCAAGGAAACATATGTGGGGTGAGGTGTATGAGCGTCTGGTCGATGATCAATGGCCACACAACCCCCATTTTTGTCGAAAATAGCCATGAACGACCATTTTCAATAATATCGAAGGCTAACACCTATGGATTTTTTACCAAGAAATGGTCTCCACCAGAAATCCAAGAATGTGATCTACGACAAGGAAACATATGTGGGGTGAGGTGTATGAGCGTCTGGTCGATGATCAATGGCCACACAACCCCCATTTTTGTCGAAAATAGCCATGAACGACCATTTTCCATAATACCGAAGGCTAACACCTACGGATTTTTGACCAAGAAATGGTCTCCACCAGAAATCCAAGAATGTGATCTATGGCAAGGAAAGGTTGTGTGGCCATTGATCTTCGACCAGAGGCTCATACACCTCACTACACATATGTTTCCTTGTCATAGATCACATTCTTGGATTTATGGTGGAGAGTATGAGCGTCTGGTCGATGATCAATGGCCACACAACCCCCATTTTTGTCGAAAATAGCCATGAACGACCATTTTCAATAATATCGAAGGCTAACACCTACAGATTTTTGACCAAGAAATGGTCTCCACCAGAAATCCAAGAGTGTGATCTACGACAAGGAAACATATGTGGGGTGAGGTGTTTGAGCCTCTGGTCGATGATCAATGGCCACACAACCCCCATTTTTGCCGAAAATAGCCATGAATGACCATTTTCAATAATACCGAAGGCTAACACGTACGGATTTTTGACCAAGAAATGGTCTCCACCAGAAATCCAAGAATGTGATCTATGGCAAGGAAACATATGTGGGGTGAGGTGTATGAGCGTCTGGTCGATGATCAATGGCCACACAACCCCCATTTTTGTCGAAAATAGCCATGAACGACCATTTTCAATAATATCGAAGGCTAACACCTACGGATTTTTGACCAAGAAATGGTCTCCACCAGAAATCCAAGAATGTGATCTATGGCAAGGAAACATATGTGGGGTGAGGTGTATGCGCGTCTGGTTGATGATCAATGGCCACACAACCCCCATTTTTGTCGAAAATAGCCATGAACGACCATTTTCCATAATACCGAAGGCTAACACCTACGGATTTTTGACCAAGAAATGGTCTCCACCAGAAATCCAAGAATGTGATCTATGGCAAGGAAACATATGTGGGGTGAGGTGTATGAGCCTCTGGTCGACGATCAATGGCCACACAACCCCCATTTTGCCGAAAATAGCCATGAATGACCATTTTCAATAATACCGAAGGCTAACAGCGACCATTTTCAATAATACTAGAGGCTAAGACCTACGGATTTTTGACCAAGAAATGGTCTCCACCAGAAATCCAAGAATGTAATCTATGGCAAGGAAACATATGTGGGGTGAGGTTTATGAGCCTCTAGTCGATGATAAATGGCCACACAAGCCCCATTTTTTATGAAAATAGCCATGAGCGACCTTGAAAACAGCCATGAGCGACCATTTTCAATAATACTAGAGGCTAACACCTACGGATTTTAGACCAAGAAATGGTCTCCACCAGAAATCCAAGAATGTGATCTATGGCAAGGAAACATATGTGGGGTGAGGTGTATGAGCCTCTAGTCGATGATCAATGGCCACACAACCCCCATTTTTGTCGAAAATAGCCATGAATGACCATTTTCAATAATACCGAAGGCTAACACCTACGGATTTTTGACCAAGAAATGGTCTCCACCAGAAATCCAAGAATGTGATCTATGGCAAGGAAACATATGTGGGGTGAGGTGTATGAGCCTCTGGTCGACGATCAATGGCCACACAACCCTAATTTTTGTCGAAAATAGCCATGAACGACCATTTTCAATGACACTGAAGGCTAACACCTACGGATTTTTGACCAAGAAATGGTCTCCACCATAAATCCAAGAATGTGATCTATGGCAAGGAAACATATGTGTAGTGAGGTGTATGAGCCTCTGGTCGAAGATCAATGGCCACACAACCCCCATTTTTGTCGAAAATAGCCATGAATGACCATTTTCAAAAATACCAAAGGCTAACACATTCGGATTTTTGCCCAAGAAATGGTCTCCACCAGAAATCCAAGAATGTGATCTATGGCAAGGAAACAAATGTGGGGTGAGGTGTACGAGCCTCTGGTCGAAGATCAATGGCCACACAACCCCCATTTTGCCGAAAATAGCCATGAATGACCATTTTCAATAATACCGAAGGCTAACACGTACGAGTTTTTAACCAAGAAATGGTTTCCACCAGAAATCCAAGAATGTAATCTATGGCAAGGAAACATATGTGGGGTGAGGTTTATGAGCCTCTAGTCGATGATAAATGGCCACACAACCCCCATTTTTTATGAAAATAGCCATGAGCGACCTTGAAAATAGCCATGAGCGACCATTTTCAATAATACTAGAGGCTAACACCTACGGATTTTAGACCAAGAAATGGTCTCCACCAGAAATCCAAGAATGTGATCTATGGCAAGGAAACATATGTGGGGTGAGGTGTATGAGCGTCTGGTCGATGATCAATGGCCACACAACCCCCATTTTTGTCAAAAATAGCCATGAACGACCATTTTCAATAATATCGAAGGCTAACACCTATGGATTTTTTACCAAGAAATGGTCTCCACCAGAAATCCAAGAATGTGATCTACGACAAGGAAACATATGTGGGGTGAGGTGTATGAGCGTCTGGTCGATGATCAATGGCCACACAACCCCCATTTTTGTCGAAAATAGCCATGAACGACCATTTTCCATAATACCGAAGGCTAACACCTACGGATTTTTGACCAAGAAATGGTCTCCACCAGAAATCCAAGAATGTGATCTATGGCAAGGAAAGGTTGTGTGGCCATTGATCTTCGACCAGAGGTTCATACACCTCACTACACATATGTTTCCTTGCCATAGATCACATTCTTGGATTTATGGTGGAGAGTATGAGCGTCTGGTCGATGATCAATGGCCACACAACCCCCATTTTTGTCGAAAATAGCCATGAACGACCTTGAAAATAGCCATGAGCGACCATTTTCAATAATACTAGAGGCTAACACCTACGGATTTTAGACCAAGAAATGGTCTCCACCAGAAATCCAAGAATGTGATCTATGGCAAGGAAACATATGTGGGGTGAGGTGTATGAGCGTCTGGTCGATGATCAATGGCCACACAACCCCCATTTTTGTCGAAAATAGCCATGAACGACCATTTTCAATAATATCGAAGGCTAACACCTATGGATTTTTTACCAAGAAATGGTCTCCACTAGAAATCCAAGAATGTGATCTACGACAAGGAAACATATGTGGGGTGAGGTGTATGAGCGTCTGGTCGATGATCAATGGCCACACAACCCCCATTTTTGTCGAAAATAGCCATGAACGACCATTTTCCATAATACCGAAGGCTAACACCTACGGATTTTTGACCAAGAAATGGTCTCCACCAGAAATCCAAGAATGTGATCTATGGCAAGGAAAGGTTGTGTGGCCATTGATCTTCGACCAGAGGCTCATACACCTCACTACACATATGTTTCCTTGTCATAGATCACATTCTTGGATTTATGGTGGAGAGTATGAGCGTCTGGTCGATGATCAATGGCCACACAACCCCCATTTTTGTCGAAAATAGCCATGAACGACCATTTTCAATAATATCGAAGGCTAACACCTACAGATTTTTGACCAAGAAATGGTCTCCACCAGAAATCCAAGAGTGTGATCTACGACAAGGAAACATATGTGGGGTGAGGTGTTTGAGCCTCTGGTCGATGATCAATGGCCACACAACCCCCATTTTTGCCGAAAATAGCCATGAATGACCATTTTCAATAATACCGAAGGCTAACACGTACGGATTTTTGACCAAGAAATGGTCTCCACCAGAAATCCAAGAATGTGATCTATGGCAAGGAAACATATGTGGGGTGAGGTGTATGAGCCTCTGGTCGATGATCAATGGCCACACAACCCCCATTTTTGTCGAAAATAGCCATGAACGACCATTTTCAATAATATCGAAGGCTAACACCTACGGATTTTTGACCAAGAAATGGTCTCCACCAGAAATCCAAGAATGTGATCTATGGCAAGGAAACATATGTGGGGTGAGGTTTATGAGCCTCTAGTCGATGATAAATGGCCACACAACCCCCATTTTTTATGAAAATAGCCATGAGCGACCATTTTCAATAATACTAGAGGCTAACACCTACGGATTTTAGACGAAGAAATGGTCTCCACCAGAAATCCAAGAATGTGATCTATGGCAAGGAAACATATGTGGGGTGTGGTGTACGAGCCTCTGGTCGATGATCAATGGCCACACAACCCCCATTTTTGTCGAAAATAGCCATGAACGACCATTTTCAATAATATCGAAGGCTAACACCTACGGATTTTTGACCAAGAAATGGTCTCCACCATAAATCCAAGAATGTGATCTATGGCAAGGAAACATATGTGGGGTGAGGTGTATGAGCCTCTGGTCGATGATCAATGGCCACACAACCCCCATTTTTGTCGAAAATAGCCATGAACGACCATTTTCAATAATATCGAAGGCTAACACGTACGAGTTTTTAACCAAGAAATGGTTTCCACCAGAAATCCAAGAATGTAATCTATGGCAAGGAAACATATGTGGGGTGAGGTGTATGAGCCTCTGGTCGATGATAAATGGCCACACAACCCCCATTTTTTATGAAAATAGCCATGAACGACCATTTTCAATAATACCGAAGGCTAACACCTACAGATTTTTGACCAAGAAATGGTCTCCACCAGAAATCCCAGAATGTGATCTATGGCAAGGAAACATATGTGGGGTGAGGTGTATGAGCCTCTGGTCGATGATCAATGGTCACACAACCCCATTTTTGTCGAAAATAGCCAGGAGCAGCAATTTTCAATGACACTAATGGCTAACACCTATGGATTTTTGACCAGAAATGGTCTCCACCAGAAATCCAAGAATGTGGTCTATGGCAAGGAAACACATGTGGGTTAGGTGTATGAGCCTTTGGTCGATGATCAATTGCCACACAACCCTCATTTTTGTCGAAAGTAGCCATGAACGACCATTTTCAATAATACCGAAGGCTAACACCTACGGATTTTTGACCAAGAAATGGTCTCCACCAGAAATCCAAGAATGTGATCTATAGCAAGAAAACGTATGTGGGGTGAAGTGTACGAGCCTCTAGTCAATGATAAATGGCCACACAACCACCATTTTTGTCAAAAATAGTGATCAACGACCATTTTCAATAATACTGAAGGCTAACACGTATGGATTTTTGACCAAGAAATGGTCTCCACCAGAAATCCAAGAATGTGATCTATGGCAAGAAAACATACGTGGGGTGAGGTGTATGAGCCTCTGGTCGAAGATCAATGGCCACACAACCCCATTTGTGTCGAAAATAGCCATGAACGACCATTTACAATAATACCGAAGGCTAACAACTACGGATTTTTGACCAAGAGAAGATCTCCACCAGAAATCCAAGAATGTGATCTATGGCAAGGAAACATATGTGGGGTGAGGTGTACGAGCCTCAGATCGATGATCAATGGCCACACAACCCCCATTTTTGTCGAAAATAGCTATGAACGACCTTTTTAAATACTTCCGAAGGCTAACACCTACGGATTTTTGACCAAGAAATCGTCTCCACCAGAAATCCAAGAATATGATCTATGGCAAGGAAACATATTGGGGTGAGCTGTACGAGCCTCTGGTCGATGATCAGTGGCCACACAACCCCCATTTTTTGTCGAAAATAGTGATCAACGACCATTTTCAATAATACTGAAGGCTAACACGTATGGATTTTGCCCAAGAAATGGTCTCCACCAGAAATCCAAGAGTGTGCTCTATGGCAAGGAAACGTATGTGGGGTGAGGTGTATGAGCCTCTGGTCGATGATCAATGGCCACACAACCCCCATTTTTGTCGAAAACAGCCATGAACGACCATTTTCAATAATACCGAAGGCTAACACGTACGGATTTTTGACCAAGAAATGGTCTCCACGAGAAATCCAAGATTGTGATCTATGGCAATTAAACATATGTGGGGTGAGGTGTACGAGCCTCTGGTCGATGTTAAATGGCCACACAACCCCCTTTTTTGTCGAAAATAGCCATGAACGACTATTTTCAATAATACCGAAGGCTAACACCTACGGATTTTTGACCAAGAAATGGTCACCACCAGAAATCCAAGAATGTGGTCTATGGCAAGGAAACACATGTGGGTGAGGTGTATGAGCCTTTGGTCGATGATCAATTGCCACACAACCCTCATTTTTGTCGAAAGTAGCCATGAACGACCATTTTCAATAATACCGAAGGCTAACACCTACGGATTTTTGACCAAGAAATGGTCTCCACCAGAAATCCAAGAATGTGATATATGGCAAGGAAACTTATGTGGGGTGAGGTGTACGATCCTCTGGTCGATGATCAATGGCGACACAACCCCCATTTTTTGTCGAAAATAGCCACGAATGACCATTTTCAATGACACTGAAGGCTAACACCTATGAATTTTTGACCAACAAATGGTCTCCACGAGAAATCCAAGATTATGATCTATGGCAAGAAAACATATGTGGGGTGAAGTGTACGAGCCTCTGGTCGATGATCAATGACAACACAACCCCCATTTTTGTCGAAAATAGCCATGAACGACCATTTTCAATAATACCGAAGGCTAACACGTACGAGTTTTTGACCAAGAAATGGTCTCCACCAGAAATCCAAGAATGTGATCTATGGCAAGGAAACATATGTGGGGTGAGGTGTACGAGCCTCTGGTCGATGATCAATGGCCACACAACCCCCATTTTTGTCGAAAATAGCCATGAACGACCATTTTCAATAATACCGAAGGCTAACACCTACGGATTTTTGACCAAGAAATGGTCTCCACCAGAAATCCAAGAATGTGATCTACGACAAGGAAACATATGTGGGGTGAGGTGTATGAGCGTCTGGTCGATGATCAATGGCCACACAACCCCCATTTTTGTCGAAAATAGCCATGAATGACCATTTACAATAATACCGAAGGCTAACACCTACGGATTTTTGACCAAGAAATGGTCTCCACCAGAAATCCAAGAATGTGATCTATGGCAAGGAAACATATGTGGGGTGAGGTGTATGAGCCTCTGGTCGATGATCAATGGCCACACAACCCCCATTTTTTATGAAAATAGCCATGAGCGACCTTGAAAATAGCCATGAGCGACCATTTTCAATAATACTAGAGGCTAACACGTACGGATTTTTGACCAAGAAATGGTCTCCACCAGAAATCCAAGAATGTGATCTATGGCAAGGAAACATATGTGGGGTGAGGTGTATGAGCCTCTAGTCGATGATCAATGGCCACACAACCCCCATTTTTGTCGAAAATAGCCATGAATGACTATTTTCAATGACACTGAAGGCTAACACCTATGGATTTTTGACCAAGCAATGGTCTCCACCAGAAATCCAAGAATGTGATCTATGGCAAGGAAACATATGTGGGGTGAGGTGTATGAGCCTCTGGTCGACGACCATTTTCAATAATACTAGAGGCTAACACCTACGAATTTTAGACCAAGAAATGGTCTCCACCAGAAATCCAAGAATGTGATCTATGGCAAGGAAACATATGTGGGGTGAGGTGTATGAGCGTCTGGTCGATGATCAATGGCCACACAACCCCCATTTTTGTCGAAAATAGCCATGAACGACCATTTTCAATAATACCGAGGGCTAACACCTACGGATTTTTGACCAAGAAATGGTCTCCACCAAAAATCCAAGAATGTGATCTATGGCAAGGAAACATATATGGGGTGAGGTGTATGAGCCTCTAGTCGATGATCAATGGCCACACAACCCCCATTTTTGTCGAAAATAGCCATGAATGACCATTTTCAAAAATACCAAAGGCTAACCCGTACGGATTTTTAACGAAGAAATGGTCTCCACCAGAAATCCAAGAATGTGATCTATGGCAAGGAAACATATGTGGGGTGAGGTGTATGAGCCTCTGGTCGATGATCAATGGCCACACAACCCCAATTTTGCCGAAAATAGCCATGAATGACCATTTTCAATAATACCGAAGGCTAAGACCTACGGATTTTTGACCAAGAAATGGTCTCCACCAGAAATCCAAGAATGTGATATATGGCAAGGAAACATATGTGGGGTGAGGTGTATGAGCCTCTGGTCGATGATCAATGGCACACAACCCCCATTTTTGTCGAAAATAGCCATGAACGACCATTTTCAATAATACCGAAGGCTAACACCTACGGATTTTTGACCAAGAAATGGCCTCCACCAGAAATCCAAGAATGTGATCTACGACAAGGAAACATATGTGGGGTGAGGTGTATGAGGCTCTGGTCGATGATCAATGGCCACACAACCCCCATTTTTTATGAAAATATCCATGAATGACCATTTTCAAAAATACCAAAGGATAACACGTACGGATTTTTAACCAAGAAATGGTCTCCACCAGAAGTCCAAGAATGTGATCTATGGCAAGGAAACATATGTGGGGTGAGGTGTATGAGCCTCTAGTCGACGATCAATGGCCACACAACCCCCATTTTGCCGAAAATAGCCATGAATGACCATTTTCAATAATACCGAAGGCTAAGACCTACGGATTTTTGACCAAGAAATGGTCTCCACCAGAAATCCAAGAATGTGATCTATGGCAAGGAAACATATGTGGAGACCATTTCTTCGGTACTATCGATGATAAATGGCCACACAACCCCCATTTTTTATGAAAATAGCCATGAGCGACCATTTTCAATAATATTAGAGGCTAAGACCTACGGATTTTTGACCAAGAAATGGTCTCCACCAGAAATCCAAGAATGTGATCTATGGCAAGGAAACATATGTGGGGTGAGGTGTATGAGCGTCTGGTCGATGATCAATGGCCACACAACCCCCATTTTTGTCGAAAATAGCCATGAACGACCATTTTCAATAATATCGAAGGCTAACACCTACGGATTTTTGACCAAGAAATGGTCTCCACCAGAAATCCAAGAATGTGATCTATGACAAGGAAACATATGTGGGGTGAGGTGTATGAGCCTCTGGTCGATGATCAATGGCCACACAACCCCCATTTTTATGAAAATAGCCATGAATGACCATTTTCAAAAATACCAAAGGCTAACACGTACGGATTTTTAACCAAAAATGGTCTCCACCAGAAATCCAAGAATGTGATCTATGGCAAGGAAACATATGTGGGGTGAGGTGTATGAGCCTCTGGTCGACGATCAATGGCCACACAACCCCCATTTTTTATGAAAATAGCCATGAGCGACCTTGAAAATAGCCATGAGCGACCATTTTCAATAATACTAGAGGCTAAGACCTACGGATTTTTGACCAAGAAATGGTCTCCACCAGAAATCCAAGAATGTGATCTACGACAAGGAAACATATGTGGGGTGAGGTTTATGAGCCTCTAATCGATGATAAATGGCCACACAACACCCATTTTTTATGAAAATAGCCATGAGCGACCTTGAAAATAGCCATGAGCGACCATTTTCAATAATACTAGAGGCTAACACCTATGGATTTTTGACCAAGAAATGGTCTCCACCAGAAATCCAAGAATGTGATCTACGACAAGGAAACATATGTGGGGTGAGGTGTATGAGCCTCTGGTCGATGATCAATGGCCACACAACCCCCATTTTTGTCGAAAATAGCCATGAACGACCATTTTCAATAATAACGAAGGCTAACACCTACAGATTTTTGACCAAGAAATGGTCTCCACAAGAAATCCAAGAATGTGATCTATGGCAAGGAAACATATGTGGGGTGAGGTGTATGAGCCTCTAGTCGATGATCAATGGCCACACAACCCCCATTTTTGTCGAAAATAGCCATGAATGACCATTTTCAAAAATACCAAAGGCTAACACGTACGGATTTTTTACCAAGAAATGGTCTCCACCAGAAATCCAAGAATGTGATCTATGGCAAGGAAACATATGTGGGGTGAGGTGTATGAGCGTCTGGTCGATGATCAATGGCCACACAACCCCCATTTTTGTCGAAAATAGCCATGAACGACCATTTTCAATAATACCGAGGGCTAACACCTACGGATTTTTGACCAAGAAATGGTCTCCACCAGAAATCCAAGAATGTGATCTATGGCAAGGAAACATATGTGGAGACCATTTCTTCGGTACTATCGATGATAAATGGCCACACAACCCCCATTTTTTATGAAAATAGCCATGAGCGACCATTTTCAATAATATTAGAGGCTAAGACCTACGGATTTTTGACCAAGAAATGGTCTCCACCAGAAATCCAAGAATGTGATCTATGGCAAGGAAACATATGTGGGGTGAGGTGTATGAGCGTCAGGTCGATGATCAATGGCCACACAACCCCCAATTTTGTCGAAAATAGCCATAAACGACCATTTTCAATAATATCGAAGGCTAACACCTACGGATTTTTGACCAAGAAATGGTCTCCACCAGAAATCCAAGAATGTGATCTACGACAAGGAAACATATGTGGGGTGAGGTGTATGAGCCTCTGGTCGATGATCAATGGCCACACAACCCCCATTTTTATGAAAATAGCCATGAATGACCATTTTCAAAAATACCAAAGGCTAACACGTACGGATTTTTAACCAAAAATGGTCTCCACCAGAAATCCAAGAATGTGATCTATGGCAAGGAAACATATGTGGGGTGAGGTGTATGAGCCTCTGGTCGACGATCAATGGCCACACAACCCCCATTTTTTATGAAAATAGCCATGAGCGACCTTGAAAATAGCCATGAGCGACCATTTTCAATAATACTAGAGGCTAAGACCTACGGATTTTTGACCAAGAAATGGTCTCCACCAGAAATCCAAGAATGTGATCTACGACAAGGAAACATATGTGGGGTGAGGTTTATGAGCCTCTAATCAATGATAAATGGCCACACAACACCGATTTTTTATGAAAATAGCCATGAGCGACCTTGAAAATAGCCATGAGCGACCATTTTCAATAATACTAGAGGCTAACACCTACGGATTTTTGACCAAGAAATGGTCTCCACCAGAAATCCAAGAATGTGATCTACGACAAGGAAACATATGTGGGGTGAGGTGTATGAGCCTCTGGTCGATGATCAATGGCCACACAACCCCCATTTTTGTCGAAAATAGCCATGAACGACCATTTTCAATAATAACGAAGGCTAACACCTACAGATTTTTGACCAAGAAATGGTCTCCACAAGAAATCCAAGAATGTGATCTATGGCAAGGAAACATATGTGGGGTGAGGTGTATGAGCCTCTAGTCGATGATCAATGGCCACACAACCCCCATTTTTGTCGAAAATAGCCATGAATGACCATTTTCAAAAATACCAAAGGCTAACACGTACGGATTTTTTACCAAGAAATGGTCTCCACCAGAAATCCAAGAATGTGATCTATGGCAAGGAAACATATGTGGGGTGAGGTGTACGAGCCTCTGGTCGATGATCAATGGCCACACAACCCCCATTTTGCCGAAAATAGCCATGAACGACCATTTTCAATAATACTGAAGGCTAACACGTACGAGTTTTTAACCAAGAAATGGTCTCCACCAGAAATCCAAGAATGTGATCTATGGCAAGGAAACATATGTGGGGTGAGGTTTATGAGCCTCTAGTCGATGATAAATGGCCACACAACCCCCATTTTTTATGAAAATAGCCATGAGCGACCATTTTCAATAATACTAGAGGCTAAGACCTACGGATTTTTGACCAAGAAATGGTCTCCACCAGAAATCCAAGAATGTGATCTATGGCAAGGAAACATATGTGGGGTGAGGTGTATGAGCCTCTGGTCGATGATCAATGGCCACACAACCCCCATTTTGCCGAAAATAGCCATGAATGACCATTTTCAATAATACCGAAGGCTAACACGTACGAGTTTTTAACCAAGAAATGGTTTCCACCAGAAATCCAAGAATGTAATCTATGGCAAGGAAACATATGTGGGGTGAGGTGTACGAGCCTCTGGTCGATGATCAATGGCCACACAACCCCCATTTTTTATGAAAATAGCCATGAGCGACCATTTTCAATAATACTAGAGGCTAACACCTACGGATTTTAGACCAAGAAATGGTCTCCACCAGAAATCCAAGAATGTAATCTATGGCAAGGAAACATATGTGGGGTGAGGTGTATGAGCCTCTGGTCGATGATCAATGGCCACACAAACCCCATTTTTGTCGAAAATAGCCATGAACGACCATTTTCAATAATATCGAAGGCTAACACCTACGGATTTTTGACCAAGAAATGGTCTCCACCAGAAATCCAAGAATGTGATCTATGGCAAGGAAACATATGTGGGGTGAGGTGTATGAGCCTCTGGTCGATGATCAATGGCCACACAACCCCCATTTTTGTCGAAAATAGCCATGAATGACCATTTTCAATAATACCGAAGGCTAACACCTACGGATTTTTGACCAAGAAATGGTCTCCACCAGAAATCCAAGAATGTGATCTATGGAAAGGAAACATATGTGGGGTGAGGTGTACGAGCCTCTGGTCGATGATCAATGGCCACACAACCCCCATTTTGCCGAAAATAGCCATGAACGACCATTTTCAATAATACCGAAGGCTAACACCTACGGATTTTTGACCAAGAAATGGTTTCCACCAGAAATCCAAGAATGTGATCTGTGGCAAGGAAACATATGTGGGTGAGGTGTATGAGCCTCTGGTCGATGATCAATGGCCACACAACCCAAATTTTTGTCGAAAATAGCCATGAACGACCATTTTCAAAAATACCAAAGGCTAACACGTACGGATTTTTTACCAAGAAATGGTCTCCACCAGAAATCCAAGAATGTGATCTATGGCAAGGAAACATATGTGGGGTGAGGTGTACGAGCCTCTGGTCGATGATCAATGGCCACACAACCCCCATTTTGCCGAAAATAGCCATGAACGACCATTTTCAATAATACTGAAGGCTAACACGTACGAGTTTTTAACCAAGAAATGGTCTCCACCAGAAATCCAAGAATGTGATCTATGGCAAGGAAACATATGTGGGGTGAGGTTTATGAGCCTCTAGTCGATGATAAATGGCCACACAACCCCCATTTTTTATGAAAATAGCCATGAGCGACCATTTTCAATAATACTAGAGGCTAAGACCTACGGATTTTTGACCAAGAAATGGTCTCCACCAGAAATCCAAGAATGTGATCTATGGCAAGGAAACATATGTGGGGTGAGGTGTATGAGCCTCTGGTCGATGATCAATGGCCACACAACCCCCATTTTGCCGAAAATAGCCATGAATGACCATTTTCAATAATACCGAAGGCTAACACGTACGAGTTTTTAACCAAGAAATGGTTTCCACCAGAAATCCAAGAATGTAATCTATGGCAAGGAAACATATGTGGGGTGAGGTGTACGAGCCTCTGGTCGATGATCAATGGCCACACAACCCCCATTTTTTATGAAAATAGCCATGAGCGACCATTTTCAATAATACTAGAGGCTAACACCTACGGATTTTAGACCAAGAAATGGTCTCCACCAGAAATCCAAGAATGTAATCTATGGCAAGGAAACATATGTGGGGTGAGGTGTATGAGCCTCTGGTCGATGATCAATGGCCACACAACCCCCATTTTTGTCGAAAATAGCCATGAACGACCATTTTCAATAATATCGAAGGCTAACACCTACGGATTTTTGACCAAGAAATGGTCTCCACCAGAAATCCAAGAATGTGATCTATGGCAAGGAAACATATGTGGGGTGAGGTGTATGAGCCTCTGGTCGATGATCAATGGCCACACAACCCCCATTTTTGTCGAAAATAGCCATGAATGACCATTTTCAATAATACCGAAGGCTAACACCTACGGATTTTTGACCAAGAAATGGTCTCCACCAGAAATCCAAGAATGTGATCTATGGAAAGGAAACATATGTGGGGTGAGGTGTACGAGCCTCTGGTCGATGATCAATGGCCACACAACCCCCATTTTGCCGAAAATAGCCATGAACGACCATTTTCAATAATACCGAAGGCTAACACCTACGGATTTTTGACCAAGAAATGGTTTCCACCAGAAATCCAAGAATGTGATCTGTGGCAAGGAAACATATGTGGGGTGAGGTGTATGAGCCTCTGGTCGATGATCAATGGCCACACAACCCAAATTTTTGTCGAAAATAGCCATGAACGACCATTTTCAAAAATACCAAAGGCTAACACGTACGGATTTTTTACCAAGAAATGGTCTCCACCAGAAATCCAAGAATGTGATCTATGGCAAGGAAACATATGTGGGGTGAGGTGTACGAGCCTCTGGTCGATGATCAATGGCCACACAACCCCCATTTTGCCGAAAATAGCCATGAACGACCATTTTCAATAATACTGAAGGCTAACACGTACGAGTTTTTAACCAAGAAATGGTCTCCACCAGAAATCCAAGAATGTGATCTATGGCAAGGAAACATATGTGGGGTGAGGTTTATGAGCCTCTAGTCGATGATAAATGGCCACACAACCCCCATTTTTTATGAAAATAGCCATGAGCGACCATTTTCAATAATACTAGAGGCTAAGACCTACGGATTTTTGACCAAGAAATGGTCTCCACCAGAAATCCAAGAATGTGATCTATGGCAAGGAAACATATGTGGGGTGAGGTGTATGAGCCTCTGGTCGATGATCAATGGCCACACAACCCCCATTTTGCCGAAAATAGCCATGAATGACCATTTTCAATAATACCGAAGGCTAACACGTACGAGTTTTTAACCAAGAAATGGTTTCCACCAGAAATCCAAGAATGTAATCTATGGCAAGGAAACATATGTGGGGTGAGGTGTACGAGCCTCTGGTCGATGATCAATGGCCACACAACCCCCATTTTTTATGAAAATAGCCATGAGCGACCATTTTCAATAATACTAGAGGCTAACACCTACGGATTTTAGACCAAGAAATGGTCTCCACCAGAAATCCAAGAATGTAATCTATGGCAAGGAAACATATGTGGGGTGAGGTGTATGAGCCTCTGGTCGATGATCAATGGCCACACAACCCCCATTTTTGTCGAAAATAGCCATGAACGACCATTTTCAATAATATCGAAGGCTAACACCTACGGATTTTTGACCAAGAAATGGTCTCCACCAGAAATCCAAGAATGTGATCTATGGCAAGGAAACATATGTGGGGTGAGGTGTATGAGCCTCTGGTCGATGATCAATGGCCACACAACCCCCATTTTTGTCGAAAATAGCCATGAATGACCATTTTCAATAATACCGAAGGCTAACACCTACGGATTTTTGACCAAGAAATGGTCTCCACCAGAAATCCAAGAATGTGATCTATGGAAAGGAAACATATGTGGGGTGAGGTGTACGAGCCTCTGGTCGATGATCAATGGCCACACAACCCCCATTTTGCCGAAAATAGCCATGAACGACCATTTTCAATAATACCGAAGGCTAACACCTACGGATTTTTGACCAAGAAATGGTTTCCACCAGAAATCCAAGAATGTGATCTATGGCAAGGAAACATATGTGGGGTGAGGTGTATGAGCCTCTGGTCGATGATCAATGGCCACACAACCCAAATTTTTGTCGAAAATAGCCATGAACGACCATTTTCAATAATATCGAAGGCTAACACCTACGGATTTTTGACCAAGAAATGGTCTCCACCAGAAATCCAAGAATGTGATCTACGACAAGGAAACATATGTGGGGTGAGGTGTATGAGCCTCTGGTCGACGATCAATGGCCACACAACCCCCATTTTGCCGAAAATAGCCATGAATGACCATTTTCAATAATACCGAAGGCTAACACGTACGAGTTTTTAACCAAGAAATGGTTTCCACCAGAAATCCAAGAATGTAATCTATGGCAAGGAAACATATGTGGGGTGAGGTTTATGAGCCTCTAGTCGATGATAAATGGCCACACAACCCCCATTTTTTATGAAAATAGCCATGAGCGACCTTGAAAATAGCCATGAGCGACCATTTTCAATAATACTAGAGGCTAACACCTACGGATTTTAGACCAAGAAATGGTCTCCACCAGAAATCCAAGAATGTGATCTATGGCAAGGAAACATATGTGGGGTGAGGTGTATGAGCGTCTGGTCGATGATCAATGGCCACACAACCCCCATTTTTGTCGAAAATAGCCATGAACGACCATTTTCAATAATACCGAAGGCTAACACCTACGGATTTTTGACCAAGAAATGGTCTCCACCAGAAATCCAAGAATGTGATCTATGGCAAGGAAACATATGTGGGGTGAGGTGTATGAGCCTCTGGTCGATGATCAATGGCCACACAACTCCCATTTTTGTCGAAAATAGCCATGAACGACCATTTTCAATAATATCGAAGGCTAACACCTACGGATTTTTGACCAAGAAATGGTCTCCACCAGAAATCCAAGAATGTGATCTATGGCAAGGAAACATATGTGGGTTGAGGTGTATGAGCCTCTAGTCGACGATCAATGGCCACAGAACCCTAATTTTTGTCGAAAATAGCCATGAACGACCATTTTCAATAATACCGAAGGCTAACGCGTACGAGTTTTTAACCAAGAAATGGTCTCCACCAGAAATCCAAGAATGTGATCTATGGCAAGGAAACATATGTGGGGTGAGGTTTATGAGCCTCTAGTCGATGATAAATGGCCACACAACCCCCATTGTTTATGATAATAGCCATGAGCGACCATTTTCAATAATACTAGAGGCTAAGACCTACGGATTTTTGACCAAGAAATGGTCCAGAAATCCAAGAATGTGATATATGGCAAGGAAACATATGTGGGGTGAGGTGTATGAGCCTCTGGTCGATGATCAATGGCCACACAACCCCCATTTTGCCGAAAATAGCCATGAATGACCATTTTCAATAATACCGAAGGCTAACACGTACGAGTTTTTAACCAAGAAATGGTTTCCACCAGAAATCCAAGAATGTAATCTATGGCAAGGAAACATATGTGGGGTGACGTGTACGAGCCTCTGGTCGATGATCAATGGCCACACAACCCCCATTTTTTATGAAAATAGCCATGAGCGACCATTTTCAATAATACTAGAGGCTAACACCTACGAATTTTAGACCAAGAAATGGTCTCCACCAGAAATCCAAGAATGTAATCTATGGCAAGGAAACATATGTGGGGTGAGGTGTATGAGCCTCTGGTCGATGATCAATGGCCACACAACCCCCATTTTTGTCGAAAATAGCCATGAACGACCATTTTCAATAATATCGAAGGCTAACACCTACGGATTTTTGACCAAGAAATGGTCTCCACCAGAAATCCAAGAATGTGATCTATGGCAAGGAAACATATGTGGGGTGAGGTGTATGAGCCTCTGGTCGATGATCAATGGCCACACAACCCCCATTTTTGTCGAAAACAGCCATGAATGACCATTTTCAATAATACCGAAGGCTAACACCTACGGATTTTTGACCAAGAAATGGTCTCCACCAGAAATCCAAGAATGTGATCTATGGCAAGGAAACATATGTGGGGTGAGGTGTACGAGCCTCTGGTTGATGATCAATGGCCACACAACCCCCATTTTGCCGAAAATAGCCATGAACGACCATTTTCAATAATACCGAAGACTAACACCTACGGATTTTTGACCAAGAAATGGTTTCCACCAGAAATCCAAGAATGTGATCTATGGCAAGGAAACATATGTGGAGTGAGGTGTATGAGCCTCTGGTCGATGATCAATGGCCACACAACCCAAATTTTTATCGAAAATAGCCATGAACGACCATTTTCAATAATATCGAAGGCTAACACCTACGAATTTTTGACCAAGAAATGGTCTCCACCAGAAATCCAAGAATGTGATCTACGACAAGGAAACATATGTGGGGTGAGGTGTATGAGCCTCTGGTCGGCAATCAATGGCCACACAACCCCCATTTTGCCGAAAATAGCCATGAATGACCATTTTCAATAATACCGAAGGCTAACACGTACGAGTTTTTAACCAAGAAATGGTTTCGACCAGAAATCCAAGAATGTAATCTATGGCAAGGAAACATATGTGGGGTGAGGTTTATGAGCCTCTAGTCGATGATAAATGGCCACACAACCCCCATTTTTATGAAAATAGCCATGAGCGACCTTGAAAATAGCCATGAGCGACCATTTTCAATAATACTAGAGGCTAACACCTACGGATTTTAGACCAAGAAATGGTCTCCACCAGAAATCCAAGAATGTGATCTATGGCAAGGAAACATATGTGGGGTGAGGTGTATGAGCGTCTAGTCGATGATCAATGGCCACACAACCCCCATTTTTGTCGAAAATAGCCATGAACGACCATTTTCAATAATACCGAAGGCTAACACCTACGGATTTTTGACCAAGAAATGGTCTCAACCAGAAATCCAAGAATGTGATCTATGGCAAGGAAACATATGTGGGGTGAGGTGTATGAGCCTCTAGTCGATGATCAATGGCCACACAACCCCCATTTTTGTCGAAAATAGCCATGAACGACCATTTTCAATAATATCGAAGGCTAACACCTACGGATTTTTGACCAAGAAATGGTCTCCACCAGAAATCCAAGAATGTGATCTATGGCAAGGAAACATATGTGGGGTGAGGTGTATGAGCCTCTGGTCGACGATCAATGGCCACACAACCCTAATTTTTGTCGAAAATAGCCATGAACGACCATTTTCAATAATACCGAAGGCTAACACGTACGAGTTTTTAACCAAGAAATGGTCTCCACCAGAAATCCAAGAATGTGATCTATGGCAAGGAAACATATGTGGGGTGAGGTGTATGAGCGTCTGGTCGATGATCAATGGCCACACAACCCCTATTTTTGTCGAAAATAGCCATGAACGACCATTTTCAATAATACCGAAGGCTAACACCTACGGATTTTTGACCAAGAAATGGTCTCACCAGAA